>NC_081804.1:8232934-8530389 GCF_963082965.1 Carassius carassius | reverse complement strand
TTTTTATCACTAGAAATAAAACCAATTCCATTCTTTTTATGAAAAAATTATGAAAAACAGTAAACAAGTCTCACCCACATTTGATTTGTCTATTAATTAATGAAATTTTAATAAAGGGGATTTGCAATTAAAATTAAAACATGGAAGAAATATTGTGTGTTTTATTTCTTTAAAAAGTTGTATTAATTTTTTCAACAGTAGTTGCAGTATCACATACATTCTATTAAATAATAGTAATATTTCTAGCACAATGCCTTTATGTAAAAATTAACTACCTTTAAATTGACACTGGTTTTACTCAAATGAAACTGTAAAATGCTTGTGAAGTGACTCAGAACAGTTCTGGTGATGTTGTTTATGTATTTATGTCCTCATTGAGACAGCAAATGCTGAAATTACTGCAAGCGTCACGCAGTTCACTCTATGTAGTAAACAAACCCGCACGTCTCTGCCATTCATTCATTCACACAAAGACACACAGAACATGCAGGATTCATATTTCAATTGCGGCTTAACATTTACAGATACTTGTCCATATGGAGATTTGATTTGATTAATTTATGCTAACTTTGACAAATTCCGTGACTGTCCATATTAAAATGTAAGTTTCATTTTCATGACTGGATTTTAAGATTCCGTCCGCGTTTTCTGCTCCACGGAAATCATAGCGCTGTATGCGTCAAGAACCGGGTTGACCGGGTACTCGGAACCACCGGTACTTTTAAGAAACCTGGTACCGTGACATTTTCATTTTTTTAGTACCGACTTGGTACCGAAGAAACAGGTCTTTTGACAACACTAGTCATTATAATTCGTAACATGCAACAAATGCCTCGTTTGTAATGGGTTTTATTGGTTTTGCCTTGTCGCACCAGGACACGGCATCACAGTATGGTTAGGGGCGTAACATTTCCCTCACACACTTGATGTATTCAGCCAATCACAATGCACTGGATAGCTGGCTAATCAGCGTACACCTCACTTTTCAGAATGATGAGCTTTGTAAAAATGTATGAGTTTAAGAAAGGTGGGGCATAGAGGAGAAACAATAATTCACAATATGAGGGAAATTATTAGCTTTTTTTTTTTCTTAAACTGCATAAACACATTGCATTACATCAAATACAGAAAATTATGTTATTTTTTAACAACGGCATATGACCCCTTTAAGGAAAAACATCAAACAGCAAACAATGCATCTGAGATTGGCTACACTGAACTGCAAGATCCTACACTTTCTCACCCAATGGTATCAGGTTCATGTGCAGACACACAATCTGCCAAGCCAGTTCACACTCAGGCTTTATGCAGCTCCCGGGAGAGGAGCGCTCAGTTATCTGATACACTGGATACAGAAAGACATTTATCAGGTCAAAAGAGAGAGGAATGTGGGCTGCCGATGATCTGAGAGACACAATATAGCAAGCTCTGATCCTCTCAATGGAGTGCTATGAATTTACCGAAAAGTTCTGGAAAGGATGGATAACAAATCAGCTATATGATTCATTTACTTTTTGATACATATGTCACATATATCTGTGTGTGTGCACATCAAATATAATATGTATATATTCATACACATTCATTTTATTTTAAATATTTTTTATTGATTTATTTTACAAAAATAAATGAAGAGGAAAATTGCAGGTTTGCAAGTTTTATCATCATTCATGGCCTTTGCAAATACCAAACATTGAAATTCTTCTCAAAGTAGCTAAAGCATGACTTCATCACTCTTGAACTTTCAAAGTAGCCAGATTACACACATAGGCACACATTTCTCTTACAGCATGCACAATTTGCTTTGAGGCAATATCAGAATGGAAGAAAAAGTGTGATACAAAAAAAGGAAATCTTACCATACACATTCAGTAGTACACACCGTCCATGTCATTAGCTCTTTCCCGCTACTTTTCATTTAATTCTCACCCTTATTCTCCCTTTATAACTTTCTTACTAATTAGCCCCAACCTGTGTGATGGAAAATCCCTTGTATGGGTCCTTCTCATAAGCCCCTTTCACACTGCACGTCCGACCCGGCATATTGCCGGAACATTGCCGGGTTGCCTTCTGTGTGAAAGCAACCACGTCCCGGGATTGATTCCAGCATTGAACCCGGGTCGGGGACCTAGTAACATTGCCGGGTTCGACCCGGGACGAGTGCTGTGTGAACAAAAGCCAGATCTAATGCCGTGTCGAAGTGATGACGCGCATTATCGCGCGACTCTTTTACCGGCTGTTTTGAAGGAAGATCAACGTTCGCGACGAAAAAATATGTGCAAACTCTAATGAAGCAGAGATCAGTTAGTTCCTCACTTTCCGCACTGATGCCGGGATCGTTCGCTTGCTTCAGTGAAAGTATAACGTGCCTAACGTTTTCGACTCGTACATAACACGTCACGCCCTGATGTCACGTGTCGTTACGGGATCTTTACGGGTTGTGTGTGAAAGCACGCACATATCCCGGGTAATCACTGGCAGTGTGAAAGTGCAAAATCTAGCGACCCGGGAACAATTGCCGGAACACTTTACCCGTGTATTTGCCGGAATGGCAGTGTGAAAGGGGCTTTAGACACCAACATCCTGTCACCTCTTGCACTGCATGTTTTTTTTGGTTCACTAAAAAGAACTGGCTCACTAAAGACACTCGTTTGGAAATGAGTATACTGCAGTGTATGTTTTTTGATTTGATAAAAATAACCATATTACTAGATTTATTCATTCTGGAACAGTCCACACTGTTTGCACTGTATGTGTTTTGATTCACTAAAAAGAACCAGCTCATTAAAGTCATTCTATTGGAAATCAGAGTACACTGATGTATGTTTTTTGATTCACTTAATGAACTAAGAGTCACTTGTTTGGCAGTCTGACTACAGAAAGCTGCAATTGACCAATCAAACCAAATATTCCAGAGAGTCACGTAATTGCGCTCAGTAGTCAGAACCTCTATAATTTAAAGATCATGTAAGGATACACATTAACTATCTCAATCACAATAAAATGGGTACCATTGAGCAAGAAATAAAACACCTCTCAAGACACATCAAAGGCCCCTTCAAAATATTGTAGACAACAGCCTATCAAAGTTCATTGCTCATTCTATTTCAAAAGTAATTCATATAATCAGAAAATCCCAAAATTATAAGAAGTTCCAGTAGGGAATGGAACAAATGGTGCCACAGTAGCAGGCGCAGCCTTGCAGCCATTCCCGGGTGGAAACTTCCATCACACAGGAGACACAATTTGGAAATTACAATCATTAACACTCACCTGGTCTATTCTTGTAGACGTTAATTTCATGGGTTTTGGAAACAGTTGAACTCACAGTGCAAATCAAGTTTCAAATAGAAAGTTCAGATGAAAAGGCTATGGAATATAATTTGGGTGTATATGTGTACAGTCAAAAAGACACAAATAAGGTGCTCAGACACTCACCGAATCAACAAAATGTGGAGACACACCACCAACAATATCCAAGCTGTAATGATCATTAAAGCACATGGCCATATTGACTTAAAATCACAGTTTATCCTTTTAAAGAGTTCTGTGCGTCTCAGATATCAAAGGTCCTCTTCTATCCATTTCACTACATAAAAGAGATCTTCTCCCCCAACCCATATTTCTCACTGTCAGTAAATCACAAACTTCCATTTCATCCCCTTCGTAACAAGGGGTTTCCTGGCATATACAGAATCTGTTTATTCAACCGACGCATCAGTGTTTATGTAAGAGGCTTTTCTCCCACCCTTCGGTCAATGTGGCTTTTCTCTACCAACATCTGGCCTTATCACCATGGGAAAAGGACTCGAAACGAGTCTCATTTATCCTGTCCTCAGGGCCCACCATTGTGATTTTGACCTGATACTCTGCATAAAAGTATTTGCTATTAGAAAAACAGCTTAGCCTTGGGGCCTCCACTGAAGACATTAAATTTGTGGATGCTTTTTTGTGACCCATAATGAGGCCTCCATGAAAACACTGAGAAAAGGTTCTAAATTGAATTAAGCACAAGCAAGATGTTTAAGATGCAAAACATCTTGCAGTCACATTGCTGATGAGCAGCAGACAAATCCTTATTCATATTAGAATGATTTCTGAAAACAATCACGACACTGAAAACTGAAGATATGCTGCTGAAAATTCAGCAAACCAAATTAAATGACATTTTAAAATTATAACAGAAAACAGTTAGACCTATTTTAAATTGTAATAATGAAAAACAATGTAAAAAAATTACTATCATCTCTAATGCGATTTGTTCAAGCACATACAAAAAAAGTAGCCGTAGTTTCTTGTCGTTTGTTCTGACTATACCAAACAGCATCTTTTCAAAGGATGCCAAAAATATCCTTTCTACACGGCTGCAACTCCCCAGTTCTTTGTAATAAAAGTTATTTGAGTCCACGAACACCGAGGCAGAAAACAAACAGTTGGTAGAGCAATGTTGAAACACAGTGTTTCAGTATTCAGCAGTTTTCATCACTTTTGTCATCTTGCCATCGTGTTATTCTACAAGTGGTAGGGTTACATGATGGAAAAAAGCAAAATATTAATTAATCTGAATTAATGTCCTTCAAATCATTCTTCTTTTTTTTTTTACACAAGATGGGTCATATGAGGTTTGTCTGCAATCTTAGGACAACAGGCAAATAAAACCATTTGAACCGCAACGCCTCAGGCATGCAATACAAAGTGTTTCATCACAAAATCTGCATTCACCACCATTGTCTTGAAGTCATAAGAATACACCACATCAAACAGAGTATATATGTGACCCTGGACCACAAAACCAGTCTTAAGTCTCTGGGGTATCGGATTCCAGATTTTTAAATAGTTTCAAATAATCTCGGCCAAATATTGCCCTATCCTAACAAACCATAACATAAATGGAAAGCTTATTTATTCAGATTTCAGATGATCTATAAATCTCAATTTCGAAAAATGTACACTTAAGGCTGGTTTTGTGGTCCAGGGTCACATATTTCATTTTCTAACTTGAGCAGACATCATCAGCTCAGCCTGGCCTTCACTGGCAGCTCCGATTATTTACTGAAATCCAGTCCAGCAAACATTAAAGGAATGAACAACTTGAAAGGAATAAACTGAGCCAAGAGTATGAAAGTTTGCCAACCGAACCCTGCAAACTTGGCCCTTTGGTCTAGACGTGGAGTCATCATTCACCGTAAGCCAGCTGGCAATAGCTCTGTGTATTACAGGTTAGTGGTGTAAACTTTGAACTTGAGGCAAGTGGAGGCTTTCTGGAATGCATTTGTTTCTTTTAACAACAATTTGAGCTCCACTAAAATATTTTTTTTTTTAAAAACTAGTTGAGTTAACTAGTTAACTAGCTTAATTAGCTAAATTCCAGAATTCAACTGCTTCTCATCTGTTGAGATAAAATAGGGTAACTGGAACAGGCTGACCTTAATACTGACTGGATACTGAGGACAGCTAAATATGCAAAAGGACCAACAAATTATTTTGTTTCTGAAGCAGTCCATTTGGCCATGAGATTCAGGCAAAAAAAAAAAAAAAACTACTACAACTTTGCATAATATTAATATTAATTATTAGGATTATTATTTATCTGCACATATATAATGCAGTATATAATTACAGTCTATTTGCAATATATATATATATATATATAAATTCGGGTTGTATATATGGAATTATATACATAACAAAAAAAGTGTGAAACAACTGAAAATATGTCATATTCTAGGTTCTTCAAAGTAGCCACCTTTTGCTTTGATTACTGCTTTGCACACTCTTGGCATTCTCTTGATGAGCTTCAAGAGGTAGTCACCTGAAATGGTCTTCCAACAGTCTTGAAGGAGTTCCCTGAGAGATGCTTAGCACTTGTTGGCCCTTCTGTCTGCGGTCCAGCTCACCCCTAAACCATCTCGGTTGGGTTCAGGTCCGGTGACTGTGGAGGCCAAGTCATCTGGCGCAGCACCCCATCACTCTCCTTCTTGGTCAAATAGCCCTTGATGTCTTCAGTGTGACTCTACAATTTTCATAGTCATGAAAATAAAGAAAACTCTTAGAATGAGAAGGTGTGTCCAAACTTTTGGTCTGTACTGTATATATAAATAAATGTTAAATAAAACAAATCCAAATAATAATATTAATTATTATTATTATTAATACTACTGCTAGTTTATTTGACCATGAGTTTTAGACAAAAACTAAAATATATATTTAAATAATTCTTAGTCTTTTAGATTCGAAACAACTACTCATAATAATAATAATAATAATAATAATAATAATAATTATTATTATTATTATTATTATTATTATAAATTATTACATATAATGTCTCTGCACATATAATTTAAAATAACTGAATAAATAAATTATTGTTATTATTATGCAAAGGAGTAAAATGTAAAAATTACTCAAATAAATTGGAGCATCACCAGTTTAACGTGTTCTATAACTTGCATGGTGGTAAAGGTGCTGAAATAGGGCTGAAAGAGCAGCATGTATAATTAAGAAAAAATAACGCCTTGACTGGCTTAAGAGGCTCTGCAGGTTGCGTGATCTGATCTACTGTTGTGTAGTATTAGACGAGCTAAGTACAGCTGGTCTGGCAAGGGAATTTCGGGTGAGGAACATTTCTCAAGGAAGTAGCAGATGAGCCCTGGTAGTGCTGGATCTCAAGCCCTAAAAGCATCTTTATGCTCACCTAAACTTAATGAAAAAAAATCTTAAATTAGGTTTGTCTGTCTGTTACAGAAGAGACAGAGGCACACACTCTCCCACAGAGAAATTGGCTTTCAAATGTGTCATTTTCTTTATTAAATAGTTTCAGGCGAATAATGTCAAGAGAGACTGCTATAAATAAATACTTGTCTAGACTCCCCATAAATATTGTCTAGCTGTCAGCAGTGACTCATAATAACTGTGCTGGTGGATGGAAAATATTACCAAATATAACCACATTTGCATCTTCAGTTAGTTTCAATTTATATATTAACATCTGAACATGTAACATACAGCATGTTCCTTCAGTATCTTGTATTTGCTACCAGCAAACATTCACTGAAACACTGTGCTGTCTCACACAATCTTTTTGAACATAATAGGTGCGGACTAAAACTGATTCAACAAACAATCCAACGATTCTTTAACATTATTATAGTATATTGTGGTATACATGCTTCAAATCGTTCCAATAAACCCAAATGTACAAGCTGCTGATTATTAAATTGTAAATTACGATTAGAGTAAAGAGTTGTTAACCTGAATCAACCTGAATGAGTCGAAAATATTCGAAAATATTAATATTCAGTTCTTTGTCCGTTCGGTGAGTTAAAAGGTTACTCGATTAAAAGGTGAGCCTCCAGAAGAGATTCGAACATCGAACGCTCTGAATACGCCGAAATATCTGGCTATGAAGCCCAAAAATGCTGTCTAGGCAGGCAGCTCGCTAAGTTCTGCGACACAGACAAAACACGAGGCAGAGACTAAACAAAGTCTCGAAATACTTAAGTATTTACTTCCCCCACAGAGCCATGTGTCAAAACAGCGGGGGTTACACCAAACGTTTACAGCTTTAGAAATACTTCAGTTGGAAAAAAAAATGTTCGACTCTAATTGTGCAACAGTCGATGCCACCCTGGCACTTGGCACCTCGTGTTTGTATAATAGAAAAGGCAGAGTACAAGATGCTACAAGAAGTTTGTCAGTTTAAATGACTCCATGAATGAACTTCCAAATAAGGAAACCGGTTGTCGGTTTCTATCGTGGACATCACTGATAAAAACAGGCAAAATTAAACGTCATGCAAGCAACACTAGGCTTTGTGTGTATAACGGTACAAACATGTTTGCAGTTCTGCTCTCCGGTGATTTTATGCGCCGCGAGCGTAAGGAATCGGAAGTTATTTATTTTGATTCAATGAACAAGTTTCTTGCGTTTATCACTCATTCGGACACCTCTCTAGGCTCGACCACGTCAAGTGACACAAAGTAAGGCTCATATATATAACAAAACAGTCTGCTCTTACCTTCCAGACGCAGCTCTCGTGTGTCCGCTCGCTTCCACGGACGCTCCGCTGTTTGCAGACTTTGTGGGAAGGACTCAGTGACGTGCTGGAATTATCCGGGAAAAAAAGTCATGAATCACTGCACGGACCAGGGAGGTGTAGCGGATGGGTTAAATCCTCTTTTTGAGCTCAGGTCAACCACCAAAGAAACAATAGAGAAACAAAGAGCCACAAAAAAAAAAAAAAATTCATTTGAGTGGCTGATTTTGCAAGAATTTCTAATTTTACTTATTTTTAACACAACAATGGCTTTTCTATTACATGGATAAATATAGGCCACTAAAACTCTCATTATGTAATAGTACAATATAATAAAATAGCCTATAGCGGAAAACCAGCAGCCTGAGAGACCATCTAAAAACTGATTAGCTAGTCTCAGCAGGGTTATTATTCTAAATCAGGCTTTCTCATTGAGTGTCCATCCTTCTATATATGTATCTGTCCAGCCATCTATCAAGAGTGCTAAATAGTAGCCTAAACTGATAACTTGTAATCTGGATTACATAATTGGATTCCAAAAAATGCTTAATTGTATTACATTTAAAAATAATCAAAATCAGACTACAACCACTTTTTTATTGATTGCATATTATTCGGACAATAGCAACAAATTATCCATAATGTAGTGATCCTCCCTAATTCTTATTTTTTATCTTTTGAATTTTGCCTTCACAAACCTCACTTTGAGCAACCTTGGTGTCATGTAATGTTTCATGCACTTCATGTTGTTAATAACAACATTTCTTTCTCTTTGTATTTTTATTTCAATATGTTAAAAGATTATCTTATTGAAATCAATGCGATAAACAAGTAAGGTCAAAAGTATTCTTTCTATTTATGCCCCGGCAGCAAGATAGAACACTGCAGTTACAAGGAAGCTACATTTAGATAAGAATATTTTTTGTTGTGCTGTCTTCGTGTTGGTCTCTGAGAGGAATAGCTGAGACATGCAGACATACTTAACAGAAGAGTCCGTGCCACTATCAGATCCCATGAGGAATGTCTAGGCCTGGCTTATATTGCTGTTCTAATGACATATCGCAGAAAACAGTTATTAAATTGAGTGTCAGCTTCTTTTCATGACTTAATCACCAAGAGAATAAACTTTACATTTATTGTTTCTACCCTTTTATGGATTGACAACACATGTAGACAGTGTTCAGACAATAGGCCCTAATTAAAACAAACGCATCACACAAACAGGAGAGGGCAGTCAGTCGGTGAGGGCGTTCAATGTTTCAGCCTGGCTGAATAAACAGTGCTCTGTCAGGCACAGTTGGTGGATGGTAAGGGCTCAAATGGCTATAAAGTAGGGCTGTGACGTTAAAACAGCAAGTGTAGTGGGGGAGGTGGTTGTGCTAGAGGGGTCCGCACCTATGTCTCATACCCCGGGCAAAGGTAACCAGCGATCAGATGCAGCCACTAACTGATACCAAGAATGTAAGACATTTGATGGCACATTTCCTTAGCACAAACTCAAAGTTGAGCACCAATGACAGCGAGATTGCAGGGCCATTAGGGACTGATTAAGTTCACTTTCCCACGGACAGCAGCACAGTCTAGAGATCCTCTGGTGTCCTTTTGTGACAGGGGGTGATCAGGTATGACATACACCATATTAAATGAATATATTTGTACTGACAGTTATTAAAGAAACCATACAAGGCAAAAATGTATATATATATATATATATAGTACAGACCAAAAGTTTGGACACACCTTCTCATTCAAAGAGTTTTCTTTATTTTCATGACTATGAAAATTGTAGAGTCACACTGAAGGCATCAAGGGCTATTTCACCAAGAAGGAGAGTGATGGGGTGCTGCGCCAGATGACTTGGCCTCCACAGTCACTGCACCTGAACCCAATCGAGATGGTTTAGGGGTGAGTTGGACCGCAGACTGAAGGCAAAAGGACCAACAACTACTAAGCATCTCTCGGGGAACTACTTTAAGACTGTTGGAAGACCATTTCAGGTGACTACCTCTTGAAGCTCATCAAGAGAATGCCAAGAGTGTGCAAAGCAGTAATCAAAGCAAAAGGTGGCTACTTTGAAGAACCTAGAATATGACATATTTTCAGTTGTTTCACACTTTTTTGTTATGTATATAATTCCATATATAATTCCACATGTGTTAATTCATAGTTTTGATGCCTTCAGTGTGAATCTACAATTTTCATAGTCATGAAAATAAAGAAAACTCTTTGAATGAGAAGGTGTGTCCAAACTTTTGGTCTGTACTGTATATATGATGCAGCTGACTAATTTTTATAAATCTATTTATCAAAGAGGAAAACTCAGAGTTAATTTGATAAAGAGTACTGTATTTAAAAAACATTTTGCAATGAAGATGTAATTAGCATGTCAGTAGTATCGGACACACCTTTGTGTGCTAATATCCTCGTTAGGAGGAATCCAACAAAACACTTGACAGACAGTAGTTAATATGCAGATTTTCTTTGTAAAGGTTTTATAAAAATAAATAATACAAAACTGGAAATAATTTTCTTAATAGCCGGATTGATCAATACTACATAGGCATATTTTAAGAAGCCTATTTGAAAAAATATAAATGAGGTTAACAGGTTAGATTTACAATAAAAAAACAAACAAACAGATGATACGGTTTTCAGATGCCCCACTTTTCAAAGATTACACAGTTCAATAGAACTGCACACATGCCAGGGGTTACAGCTGGCACTTAATACACAAACACATGGTAAATCACTTAGAATACTTGGAAGGCTGGGTTCATTTGACATTTGGAATCAGCAGCTTTGGTTACCTTACACTACATGTAAATGCTACCGAATACAGTGCCATCTGCTGTTTGTGGAGCGAAATGATGACACAGGGGCCAAAGGTGGTTGACTGCAATGCAGCACAAACACACAGCTTGTCTTGGCATTACCCGTTTCCCATGCAGCGTTAGGTAAACAGCACTCACAGTATGACAAGAGCTAAAACTCTGAACACTTCCTTCTCATATTTGATGCGTTTTTTTGATGTGGAACAAACAAATCTGCAAATTCAGGAGAAAATTCATGACTGAAATAATCAGGACATGGTGCTAAGCTTCCTGTGACAGGCTTGTGTTGATGATCACATGACAGTACACATCAAAACAGCTTACGGTTTGTGCTTCTCTGAAAATTAAGAACCTAACGTGACAAGATGTCCTCCATATAGCCAGCTGAGGTGTGAGGGCTGATGCGTCCGTTTGTGTCTCTTGTTTAGCGTTTTGATGTTAGCGTGAGCATCGAGGAAACTTTGAAGATCTGAGGCAGCATGTTGCTCAGCTGGTAGAACATCTCCTCTGAGATACTCTGATGATAAAAGAAAATCAGAAAGACAGATTGATGCCACATTCTTAAACTGCGAAACAATTTCACTGGTAGTAAATAAAACAAATCAAACAATATACGCTATCATTCACAAGTATGATACTTTGCATTAAGTCGATCAAACCTGGAGACTTTTAGATACATAATAATAGTAAATGTATTTTAAGCACCAAATCAGTATATTAAAATGATTTTTGAAGGATCATGTGATACTGAAGTGTGTAGTAATGGCTGCTGAAAATTCAGTGTTGCCATCACACTTCACATTTCGAAAAATATTCAAATAGAAAACGGTAATTTTAAATTGCAATGATATTTCCACAATATTACTCTAACCAAAACCTTTGAACAGTAGTGTAAATCTACAGTACACAGTGTAAGTATTCAGTATGTGCAACATCTAGACGAGTTTAAGGGAGTTATTTTAAAAGGTGCTAAAGTGTAAAACAAGCAGCTGTGAATGTGAAAAGTCCCCTAAGCCTGAGCATGTGTCAAACGATGGACACTATTGTTTGAGAATACAAACGGTGTTATTATATCATTTATTCCACTGCCAGTAAATAACAAGTGAATTTATCCAATAGTCACTTATTAGATTAAAAAGACATTGTTGTACTGTCAGTGAGGACAAAAAGTACCTGGGGAACAAGGAACTGGACAGTCCGTGAGATTCCTCCATCCCAGGAGGCCATTTCCATCATAAAACCTGGAAAAGCCAAAGAAGAATTAAACTCTTGTGTTCATGTTGAGATGATGGAGAACATGATCTATTTGAAACGGTAGGCATATAAATGTGAACAATAAAGGACAAAACTGATTAAACTACTAATATTGACCTTAAAAAATACATAATTTAGTTTTTCAACTCTCCATTTTCTAATTTATTAATTTCTTATATCTTTTATCCTTTAGAGAGGTCAACTCTCTTTTATTTTTAGAATTATTTTCCAAATAATATGTAAATGATAATAAAATATTAAAAGATATTTATTACCACAGGGAAAATATTGACATTAAGGCTGGTTTTACATGACTAGCCAACCATGATGGGAATTATTTTAACTACAAATATTTTACAACCAAGAACTATTATGTTCCTAAAATGTTCTACTACATTTAACCAAACCAACATTAAAGACAATGATAAGCAGAATACAAACAAAAATGTATTATACTGATATAACATATTGATAGTCATTGACAGGTTTTGCATGTTTTACATATGAGCTCTTTGCTTGCCCACCTTTCACACATTTGAAGACCAGCTCAGCTCGTTTCAAGCACCAAGGAATAGTCATCTCCTGTACAGAAGAGGAAGGGAGAGAAAAAAGTCAGTGACAGAGATAATATTTAACCATATGGGTAACCAGGATTGTAGAGAAACATTTACACCTAGTGAGGAACTACAACTTCTTATCCATGACTTTTCAAATCTCCAATAAATTTAACATTGTTCTTTAATATGACATAATACATCAAAAATTAATTAATTTACTCCTAATAAAGCCATACGTTTAACATTTCCTGCCTAATTAAACACCACAGATAAATATGATATTGTGATAGGTCATTCATGCATTACAGATACATATAAATATAGTATTCAGGGCAATCTAGCCGTTTTCTACAGACATTTGATGATAAACACTAGAGATGTCTACAGTAACAATTATTTTACAGACATACGTCCTACAACGAATCTTGTCTGAATAGAGCTTAAGACCTTGGCTTAAAACCATCCTTGGCCTTTGGCTGGGAAAACACACAGTTCCTGTTCAGATGAAAAACATTTCCTGAACACTGAACATTCCTCAACATCGGCCTGCGGTCAGAGAGGCTTTGATTGAGGCTTTCATTTACCTAGAACTGGTCAGTCCAGACGGCCTGATCCAAAATAGAGCATTTCTAAATTAGACGACAGAGTTTTGAGGTTGAGCACCCCACTCAGAAAAGGCCAATTAATCCGGTTTGAACCTAAAGTTAAAGAGTTCCATTTAATCCGGACACAAAATATTGGTTATCATCCACTATTTCATTTATGCTGGTTGTATAACAACTGGTATTAGATATTTAATTGCATATGCTGTTTTCCTTTCCTTTTCTTTTTTTAAAGAAGAACATGTTACACTCCCTTAAAATTATTATTTAAAATCACAGATCATTTAATAACACCATAACATTTCAAAATTAATATCCATTTTTTCCAAATTAAAATGTTGTAATGTCTAAATTGACTCTAGCATATAAAAATATTCTTTCTTTCTTTCATTTTAATAACCACAAAGAAGTATAGAATTGTTTCTAAAAGAGATCACATCCTTTTCATTTCCCACACATCAGTGCAAGCCAGATCAGATTTTTTGGCTTGTTGATCATTTACAGTTATTAAGTGTGCACAATGATGCAATGTTTTCAAGGATTACAGAATTGCATAATGAATAATAGAAACACAGAGCACAAGTGAATAAAATGATTTAGCTTCTTGAGGGCAAATAAATCAGATGATATGTAGCGTGACACAGGTGGTTAAGCTGGAACTGGAATGTTGTGTTTGGCTGTTTGTTTGCCTGTTCCAATGGCCAAATCCTCAACAATTCCCACAAAAAAAAAAAAAAAAAAACCCCGGAAAAACAATAAAATGTTGGTAGTTGGCAGAAGAAAACTCTGGAACACCCTTAGAGTGTAGATTGTTATATATTCCAGAAATTGAAAGTTGAGGCTTGGTTGGGTTTTTGAACACCATATGATACTGGCAATGTCCTCAGCTACCATTTTTACACATCAGAATTGAGTGTAACAATACGAAAGCTCAGAATGTGGATACTTTCAGGAATTTAAACCTTGAAACAACCCCATTATTACCTTCCCATATAAAAAAAACATATAAATGTTATCAAAAATCACTGTTTGTAAATGTATACAAAACAGTTCAGCAATAAAAATTGTGTAATGAAGGATCATGCATCTACTCTTACCTCTGACATGTCACGCACCAGCAGCAGTGGGATGGTGATGGTGGTGATGTCATGGGTGCAGCAAACCTTCAGGATGTTCCTCAGGCCCATGTGGGTCCCGGGCTGAGATGTTTCCCGAACGCACATTATCATCCACACAGAGGTGAAACACGATATGAACCTCAGAAAGGTTTGAATGGCGTGTGATGTAGAATTCACCTGAAGAGAAGGAGAGCACAGCATCCTCCAGTGTTACGACTCATCAAGCAGAGCGCTAAAAGCATGAGACAGTGTATTAATTACCTGGGAGGGTATTGGAGGAATTTCTGTCTATGATCTTATTTTTGTCTTCACTTCCTCCATTTCTTGGCATTTCTATAAAACAAATTCAAGAAGTGTATTTTCAAATATGTTATACTTCACTTGTAAGTTTGTAACTTTGTATTAATGATTATTTTCCACAATGACTGCCATAAGATTTAATAATGTCTGGACATTAAAAAAAAAAAAAAAAAAGAAAGTCAGTGCAACAAATGCATTATAATAAAATACATAAAATATATATAAAATGCATGAATACATTTACAACTTAATTTACAATTTAAACGATTGATAGTTTTTACTGGCATTACAGTAATTGAATTAAGGAGGAAAATGTGCTTAATTATCATTTTTTTTAAAAGGCACAAGGCATTTTCTACAAAAAAAAAAAAATACATGAATTGAATTGACGATTTAAAAAATTTAAATCTTAAAAAAACTACAATTTTAGTAATAAGAAAATCAAGCTGCTGTGAATTAAGATGGGAGGATGTGCTGAAAATTAAGCTGAAAATCCAAAAATATATAAATTTTAAAAACATCTAACATCTTAACTGTCCTAAAACATGCTTATTTTATGCAAAACAAAAATGTACTTCATATTATTTCCTTTAGATTTTTGTGTAAAATGTGACCTGGACATATATATCGCCAGATGAATCAATAAAGCCAGATTTGTTTAACAAAAATACAGTAAAATAATTAATAATGTGAATATATATATATATATATATATATATATATGTAAGGAATAATTGATGACGGGCCATTTAATTATTTGAAAAATAATGTTACACCTCGGGTGTGCATTTTTTTTCTAATAATTCAACGGCCTGGAGTCAATTATTCCATTTATACTATGGTTACCACACTTCAAGACATCGATCAGATGATATATTTAAAGGGATTCGTCTGGTTTTTGTACTTAAATCGCTATTGTGAGTAGGACTATTTCATCCGCATCTCATCCAGTGCCTCTTTAGCTAGTTCCAAAACATAATTTTAAAGCTGGTAATGGAGGCTTGAGCCGTTGATAGCATTCTAATGCAGTTATTAACAAAGTTAATAGAAATACAGTGAGTGCGTTTCCCAGAAAATAATTGCAAACCTCAGAACGTTCATTAGCCAATCAGAATTAAGCATTCAGTTGTTGTTTACGTAATATATATATATATATATATATATATATATATATATATATATATATATATATATATATATATATATATATATATATATATATATATACATAATTATAACACAATAAAATTAAAATTTCAGTGGTTAATTTCTCCATAAATCACTTTAAAAAAAAAATAAAAAAAAATAAAAGATAATATTATGGTAATATGTGTTCTCTTTCAATCAAAATTATGTAACAGTGTTCATTAGATATATAACAGTTATTACAAATACTTAGCAAAATGCAAAACTTTATGAGAGCATTCCATTTTCTGCCAAAACTTTTGTGCATCTTAAAAAAAATGTGTATCACGTTTCATTGTAGCTAGTCCCTGTCGCATGAAACTGGACACTTCCTCGCGGTAGGACTGAAGTCCGATATGTGATGGTGCAATGGAGAGGTGCTGGTTTTGGACGGGCACAAACACACACAGTTGTTGTGTCACTCACCGGGCTGCTCTCTCTGCTTGCTGCGGCGCTGAGCTCGTGCATACAGCACCACCTGCTGGATGATGTCCAGCTGCTCATCCACTCTGGGGAAGTGGAAGTCTGTACACTCGTCTGAGACACTGTTGCAAAGTCTGATGTCATAGGGACAATTGGAAATTTGGTGAAATTTGGAAATTGGTTGTTGTTTACGTTAGTTGCCAAATCCTTTATAATATACCATATATTATGGTATGATATGATACCTCTGTTGATGCCGCTGTACGAGTTAACTCTGTTGTCGACCAGCAGCACCAGACCACAAAGCGATGTGGAGTACAGAGAGAGCGCGGTCTGCAGCCACCGTAACTTTACCCCGCTGCTGCTGTGACGATGGTGCTTACAAAAATCCAGAACATCAGATCGCATCAGACGTAGATTGTGCATGGTCTTCAGCTGAGCCCCTAAAAGAATATAAAACCGCTATATCTTTTTGTATCCATAGTAATTTGTTTATTTAAAAATTATATATAGTTTGATGTAATTACATATTCAATATACACTACCTATATACACTAGGCGTGTTTTTTGTTTTTGATAGAGGCCTCTTATGTTTCATGCACACCAAGGCTACCTCTTATTTAATAAAAATGTAGTAAAATAGCAATATTGTAAAATATTATTATAGTTCGACTGAACTGTTTCCGATTTGAGTACATTTAAAATGCTATTTATTCCTGTGATGACAGAGATTTAAATTTTCAGCAGTCATTCTAATATAACTTTAATATCATTCTAATCTGCTGATCTGCAGCTCTAGAAATGTTTCTTAATATTTTCAATAATGAAAACAACTGCTTTATATTTTTGTGAAAATCACAATACAATGTTTCCTTTGATGAGCAGAAAGCTGAAACTAAAAAAAAAAGCACTGACCCCAGACTTCTAAATGGTACTCTATAATAGTTGATATTGGTTATTTATTTGTGCATTTCCTTTATTTTACATTGTCGTCATCTAAAACACACTTAGTTAACCTTTTAGTCAATAAGTATGTACTTTACACTGAGAGTTTAATAATACTTTTAAATGCAATCTTTAGCAAATCTCAAAATTATTGTCCAATTCTTATATTGTCCATGATAATATTGTGATGCCTAAATGCATGTATTTAAAATGACTGATTTAAGTTTAAATATATATATATATATATATATTTAGCTAAAATAATATGAATATTTCTATTTTAATTATGCTATTGCACTGAATTTTAAAATCTGTGCATCCTTAACAAATGTATGTAGAGTGGTACCAAAAATATTTGGACCCTTTAGCCATCACTAAAAATGCATGAATGTCATTGTACTAGATAATAAACTATCAAACATTACAAACAAAGACAAAAAAGAGGGATACAGTGCATTTGGACAATTTCTGGTTGTCAAACATTTGTGGAACATGTCTACTACATGTGAGCAAAACTTCAGAGACAGATTGCAAGTGGGCGCAAATTACCGCGGCAGTGTATTGTATGCGGGTATTTTTATGCGCCGTTTAGTAGCAGCCAATGTTTCCAAGGAAACACCATACCTAAGTGGATGGTGAAGCTCTCCTCCAGCTGTCGCTGCCCCTCGAAGAGACGGTGTCAATGTGTCAAAGCGGGGATGTCGTAAAATGTAATCAGAAGTGAAACTGCATCTAATGTGGTGGCAAGAACATTCACACTGGAATGAAACTGAATGAAATCTCTAAGACAGGATTGTCTTACTGTGTCCGATTCCCACTACTGTTCACTTCCCAGAACAATCATTGATCAACTCAATTCCATCAGTATCTTTAGAGCTTTCTCTTTCACTCACTTTATCGTACTGTTGTTGGGGTTCGGTAGGTCCTGGTGGAGCTTCATCACCCAATCCTGATACTCCTGTTTCTGGATACCTGTGACTTGTTTCAGTTCACTGGCCCACTTGTTCTCCAGCACCTTCCCATCACAGAAAGACCAAAAAGAAGAATCAGGAGTCATTCTGAATAATTGTTAATTTCAGTCTGACTGTCAGATTGGTCTTACTTGCTGGGCATCGAAGTGTTGGGCAGCAACAGTATTCACATCCTGGTCACACAAGGTCTTTCCCAGCTCCTGCATGACTTTGTTCATATCAACAGCCTGTTTGTAAAAAAAAATTAAAAATGCATTTCATATACAACTTATAGGAGGAGTCACAAGTTTGGACATTTTGGGCATGTTTCTCATAAAGAAGCTTAAATGTAAGATAATTCTGATTTATTTAACATTCTCTGTCTCTACATAATTCCTATATTTACATTTGTGTTTTTGATGACTAATAAAACCTATAAACTATAATATATAATAGTTTTCAACATTGATGAAGAAATGTTTAATAAGAAATGAATTAGAAATGGAAGCATATAAGAATGATTTTTGAAAGATCGTGTGACACTGAAGACTGGATTTATGGCTGATTAAAATCACCTTTGCATTACAGAAATAAATTACATTAAAAAACACTGAAACAGATAACAGTTATTTTACATTTAACTAATATTTCACAATATTACTGTATTTCTGATCAAATAAATGCAGCCATAGTACACATATGAGAGTTTCAAAAACAAGCAACAAAATCTAACCGACCTTAAACTTTTGAACTGTGGTGTATGAATTATTATAATATAAATGTCAAATATTTTTTTTGAACAATTAATAACAATTTTATAAAAAATAAATAAATAACAAAAAATTACACAAATAAAAGAATGCCATCTGCAATAATTTGCAATTAAACAAAACATCTTATTTTTGACCTTTTTGACCTAATTACTTAGTATGGTAGTATTCTGCATTTATGTTGGAAGTTCACTATCCAAATTGCACTCCCTGGCATTCTTTCTCATAAAACAGAAATCCATCTCGTAACAACCTCCCACACAAACCTCTCCTGAAGTTTCTTGAGCTCCATGTCTCTCTCGCTGATGAGCTCAGAGACACTGACGAAGTATCTGTGCTCCAGGTTGAGAAGAGTCTCTGAGGCCGGGGAGTGGATCAGTTCACGATAGACACTCCCAAAATCCTCGTCCCAGCTGGATTCTTCAGGACGGGCGTGTTCCAGTGTAGTCTACACCAAAATGATACAAAAGAGAGATTTACTGTTCCATAGATGCACAAGACCAACTGACTCGCTGAGTACTCATTCTGCACCAGCTAGTCGACTACTGGAACTAAACAGATTGATTTACTTCAATTTTTTTGTTTATTGTTATTTTTAAATCTTGATGTTTTTATTAATAATTTTTATTTTGTAAATAAAAGCATAGGTTCTACACTTTCTTTAATACGTTCAGATTAACTTTTACCCTCACACTCTGAATACACAGAACATCCTGGAAGCTTTATAACAGCTCTAAATTAAAACATAAGAATATTTTTAATGCAAACAACCAGGTCGTTAAAAGGCCATTTGATGAGCTTGAAATAGAGCATCCATGTGTATTTGTGTATGGCTGCTGTAAAATGTTAATGGTTATTCTGTCTGCAAAGCTGTGAGCCAACAGTGCTTCACAAGAAAGGGAGGGGCAGATTCTGCTTTCTTTTTATAAGTTCGCTGGAGCAAGTGGAAGCAGAATTTAAACTGCAATACTTTGAAGTGCTAATGCAGATGGTCAGGTTGACCTTAAATGTGGAATCAGGACAGATATTCAGTTTCAAAGAAATTTCTTGTGTGGGCAGAGTCAGAGTGATTAATTGGTATAAAATACTATTCATATTCAGTAATATTATCGATATAATGGCACTGAGAACAAAATTTTAACTGACTTGAGCTAAATAATGACAATTGCCTTCTGTAGAGCTGCTTAAACACTGATCTACATTGAGCTGACTAAAAATGACTTATCTTCTGTAGAGCTGCTTTGCAGCTTAAATTCAATTTGTTTCATAAGTTGTGATTTTTACAAAATTAACACTGTTATTTTCCTGTTTTATTAATGTGAAGCTGCTCTGAAACTATTATTGTATAAAACACTATGTAAGCAAATTTGACTTGACTATTGACATACTAAATACAAATTAATTTATAGTGAAGTGACTGAAGTGGGGAATTTCCTCCAATTATGAAAATACCTTTATTAATGTTAATGTGCAGAGAAAACTACAATTATGACATTAGTGGGTTACCAACATATACCAACATACAGGCCAAAAGTCAGCTACATTTTATTTGTTGAAAGTGCTTCGTTCAACACCAAATACAGAAGAAAGCAACATAATTTTTTAATTTGTGCCATAAGCATAAGCGTTGTATCTGTGGTGCTACAGTATAAATATCTTATTTATTAAGACAACTTAGTTATTTTCATTTGATGTTGTAAATTCTTTGTATACATCAATCAATCCTCTCCTCTTCATTCCTAAAAAATGTAGGCCTATCCACCGATGAAATAAGTTAATTGCTGTATATATATATATATATATATATATATATATATTATTCTTGCATATGCAGCTGTTAATTTTTACTTAAATACAAGCAAGCAGAGTGCTTTGTGTGTACACTGCAAGAAAACATTTAAACATGTTTATCAGATAAAATAGCCTACTATTATAATTAACAATATAGGCTATAATTAGGTTATTTGATCACTGGTCTGAAGTTGTTTTAAAGATCATCCCAACATGCATTCTAAACTTTATTTCCCCACAAATTACCAATGTCATTAATATGTTCAATAAGTGTTCAAACAATGAAAAAAGAAAAAGAGAGAGGGATTTTATATATATTGTCCTCATTTGTAAGTCACTTTGGATAAAAGCATCTACTTAATGACTAAATTTAATTTTAATTTAATTTAATTACATTTTTAAATGTAATATATATTGTCCAATATGTTTATGGATGTTTCTAAAAATCTATAGCAGTTGTGGACCTATATATTGTCCATGTCAATCCCTTTCGTACTGTTGTAATATTTAATAGTTTAATTAAGCATTTTAGGATGGGATACTGCTGTCATTGAGCAGAAGCATGAGGTGTGAATATAGGATTTGTTCTCTGTTACATATACAAGACCTGTATTAAAGATGCATGTTGTATCAGTTACAGGTAGAGTGACACATTTGTTGAGCTCTTTGTCTCTTGAAGCCTAAATCAAGCACAATTCCTCACGGGGAAAAATATGAGGACATCATCACATCATCATGTGGCCTGAGCTTAAAAAAAGCTTACAATAGAAATAATCTATGTAAAATGTAAATGCTTTGATTGTTATTATTGTTTTCAATAATTTAAAATAAGTGCACACACAGGCATCTCAGATGAATTCTGTCATTTTGTCGAAAAATCATGAGCATTGCCACCACATATTGTAATTTCCAACACATCTCATGTGACACATTGTTTAATGTGATGAAAATGCCACTTAAAATATTTTGGAGTAAAATTACCTTTTTGTATCATAAATACATAATATAAAATCAATGTAACATTTTCACACCTTTTGCATATTTTGACAAAATTACAGCCTGAATAAAAATGACGTGGATTTAATAAAATATGAATTCGATTTTTTTCCCCCTTTTTTCAGTCATTATGTCTCTTATAATTCTCAAGCTTTTCACGGACACTGTTGCAAACACATAGGCCTACATTCACTTTTTAGAAAAAGTTGTTGGTTGTAATGGAAGGGACTATAAAAATCTATAAAAATATATATAAATAATTTCCACATTATAAATATTGAAATGGTTTATTTAGCTCTTTTGTTTAGATCACAAACATGCAAAGATTTATTTTATTTTAATGGATAGGTGTATGGTAGCTAAGACTATATAAATCAAAGCCCAACAATTATTATTTTTTTACTATGTAGTATTAATTGACTGTGCCTTTAAATAAACAGTTTAATAATTCCAGAAATAATCAGGCATCCTAAAATACGTCGACCACCACAACAACATGAAACACGTGCGTGGTAGGCGCGCACCCTGCCTGCCGCCCTCATCAGTTTCACTTTGCGCGCTCCCGTTTACTACAGCACACACTTCTCCATCATATAGACAGGATCTGAAGAATATGGTCAGAAGTGGATGACTTTTCGTACACCCTGTTAAATGAGAGCTAGTGATCTGACCATGGACAAAAAGTATGTAGAAACAGAATTCTTCCACCTTTAGTTTCCTTTTTATGTTATATATTAATATAAAGTTCTGCAAGTTATACAATCTGTAAAGGCTTATGATATAGGCAAAAATATTTTAAAGCTTATGTACGGGCTATACGAAGGAATATTCTTTTAGCCAGCGGGGGTCACTAGAGGCTTGCAGTACAGCTTTTAGCAATTATAACTGCCGATGTATATATTTAGTTTAACAATTTATATCCATATTCATGTACATAATTTAAATTCATAAAATTGATAGAACCTGTAAAAATACATATTTCTTATGAATTTCTTATGAATTTTATGAATGTGTTATTACTGTTTCTTTGTAATTATTTGTGAAATGTAAAGCAATTTCTTTATTTTTTTACTTTTACAGCATTTCCTGAAGCATAGATATGTTTTGCTTTGAACAGAAAAGTTGTGAGGAAGAAAATAGAGACACTCATGAAGGAGAAGAACATTAGCCTTCCTTTGGTGAAAAGGGTACTGTAGGTGCACTTTAATGCTCATAACTTCATACAGCACTATGTTCACATAAATAAACCTCTGCTCCTGTTGGCTTAAAAAAAGAAAAGAAAACAGTTACATACATGCATGGACAACTATAGGTAAGAACACAGACTCATTCAAAGCATGAGTCTGGGGCATCTATTTGTTGGAAGTGTCTGTTGGAGAATTGTTTGACTTCTTTTTGAGCACATCCCTTTTGACTTTTTTTCCCGGAGCTTTGGCAGGTACCACAACTTTAATGCAAAGCCATAATGCCATTTATTTGTTTTGTGGATGACAGGATGGTGACATTTGTCCACAGATCATTGTGCTGTACTGTACATGTCAAACAGGAACACTGTTTGCATGAATGGCTTGACCTGTTCTGTTGTAGAGGGAATAACATGTTTTCATGTTTTCAGATTCAGCAATCCGCCTGCTCAGTGCTGCATGTTTTATGAAGAGGTAGTTTATCATAAAATGACAGTTCTGTTATAATTTTTTATAACTTTTATGGAGTTTGTTGTCATTTTGAAGCTTGACAGTCCCTGGTCATCATTCACTTCCATATGCAAAAAGAGCACCATGAACATGTTCCTAAACATCTACTTTTGTTGAAGAATAAAGTTAAACAGGCTTGGAATGACATGAGGGTGAATAAATGATATAATAATATAATTTTAAGTGTGAAATATCTATTCCTTTAATGTAAAATAAACTACATACTATCAGACTTTTTGAAGATGTTTTCGTCTTGAGTGACTGTTTCTTTCTTTGCTTGTAGAATAGATGCCGTGTGAGAGGAATCAGGCAGTGAGTTGTCATGGATTTAACGTAAGACTGATTTTTTTTTAATCTGTCTGTAAAATTAGTATTACAAGATAATGTGCGTATTTGCTTTCAATCTGAACAAGGTCCTCACAGTGCATCACTTTAATACGTCAGCTGGCGGAAAAACTGGAACATTTGTTTTCTAAAGGAGATCATTTTAATCAGAGTGAGAAGTAGTAAAAACCTTGAAGCAACTGAGTTTCTAAGAGCCCACTTCTGCTCAACAAGTTACGCTGCCATGGAAACAGCTGCCGCTTTGGATGGTGGACTGGTGCTGGTTTCAATTCTTTTAGTGGAGGTGTTGTGTTCCCAACATTCCTTTGACTGCAGGAGAGATTCACTGAATGTGGCACATCTGAACATGGTGCTGAGCTATCATTAGCACCAGTTTGTGCAAGGAACATACTGTTCATCTACTTACTGCTAAACATTTGTTCTAATTTAAGCCTGAGATGATTTATGTCACGCTATTAATAAATGAATTAATGAATTTTTATTTGTATATATATATATTATTGTTAAGACTTGGTTCAAAGACTTTTTTGTGAGTAACTACGGAAATACTAAAGCATTTCTCAAACCTTTATCCTAAACTGTAAGGCACCAACCAGGGATTTATATTGTCAAGAGCCATCCAAAAAAAAAAGCAAAAAATATCTGCTATAATATAGTTATTAAAATATTTGTGATTTATACAGCAAAATATTATTAAGCATTATTATTAATTAAACATTATTTGAGAAAGAAGCCTTTAGCGTTAATTCACACAGAATTGTGACAGTGGAAAGAAAATGCATCTGGAAAGCATCCGTTTAATACAAGTTTATATAGAAAAATGTTTTTTTAGAATGCCATGTCTTGCAAGATACTGTAAAAAGACAAAAAACTCAAGCACAATGGTCAAATACGTCCATCTAGCAAGTTTACATAGAAAAACAATGTGGAGTAGAATGCAAAAACATGAGATGCATGGCAGTGGAATAAAAAAAAAAACCCACAAGGTACAGTAACTTTAAACGACAGACAAACAATGCAAAAGCAGCTTGGTGGAATGCAAAAATGTGTTGGTCCTTTAAGAGACACTTAAAAAAAAAAAGTTGAACTACTGCAAAAGATGCGAGTAAAATGGCCTAGTGCATGTTTCCATTAAAAAAAATGGAATAGAAAAGAACAGGGAAGTGAAAAATAGCTATATCTTCAGAAAACAGTTCAGTATAAACGAGCAGATTGCAATTGTCTATGCTGATAAAAACTACAAACTTCATCTTCAATATACTAATAAGATATCAATCTTATACGTATCTGATTTTCATATGGGGTATGATAACTGATTTGCATTTGGTGTCTGATAAGCTAAGTGTTGGCAAGCACTAGACCTCCAGCCGAGTGTTCATTGCTGATATAGCCATTATCGAGATAACGCCTCACCTGATAATGTTTCTTATGGAGCTTATCGCACTCCTGATGATATTGGATACTCCAAATTTGCAATTCACCTATTGGGTTATTAGGCTTGAGCTATTGGGCAAATTGTCAGTGGGTGAAATCACACAGACCAAAACAAAAACAGACATTCCGACACAGACGCCACATTTCTAAGTAGAATAACTGGTAGTATCATAGTTTTTCAAAGAAACAAGTATGTGAACTTAGGATGTTTCCTAAATATATCCAAACATATTATGGTATTTTTATGCTTTGGTACTTTAAAAATTACATACAGCACATTTAATAATATTTTCCACCACCATAATAAACCTATTGTGCGATGGAAAGGTTCTATTGATATTAAAGGTTCTTCATGGAACCTAATAAAGAACCTTTATTTTGAAGGATGTATACAAGTTCCCCTTGTCTTTTCAAGCCAACATAACCCATTAGTATATCAACCTCGCTGAATTATTGACAGGCAGTTCATGAATGAATGTTTTCATTGGCATCAACCGGTGCCTTCTGGATCATCCCTAACCATGAACGACATGCCAACATCCTATCTTTCATTTTGTCCACGTGTCCACAGTGATGTTTCTGGGGTTGTAACAGTACAGCTAGCAGTAGGTTGCCCTGTCTGTGACCAGAGTCTGTTATCTATTGTTTCAGTGGACTAACAAGCCCCACACCATTGCCTTACAGAGAACACAGCTCTATGGACAGCTGGTTTCCCACTTTACCCCAACAAGACATAATTGGATTTGTGGGGGATTTAGTGACTCAGGAGTCTCTTTATGATGCTGTATCATTATCAGAGTAAACTTCACTATTGTTGACACACTCAAACTCAAATTATAGAAGCACAACTAATGTCTGTCTGACAATATGGAATAAAAGGGAAAATGATGCATAATAGCAGTTCTGTATTCTTAGAGATGCCTCATCTAATCCATCACATTACCAGAAGTGTTTGTTCATAAACAAATATTGGAGTTACATCATCATATGATGGTGATTATGACATAATGGGATTGACTGTTCTACTACACTGGTGATGATTAATCGCGTGTTGACTAAGTCTTGACATGTGTCACTATGAGTGGCCAACGTAGAGATCCATCTTTCCCAGAGGTGTGCATTACCATGTGATGTACTACTGGATATCCCAAACCTGAAAAGCACGAGTCTCTTAATTTGCTGAGATGCTGTGCTTAGTGATATGTTGAATTACAGTGGTCATGCCATCAACTAAATGGTGATGATTAATTGTGGTTTAGGGATTAAGCGATTTTGTTTGGTTAAAATTAAAAATGGTTCCCACCAGCACCGGATTAAGGTAATATAAACAGACAGAACCTCAAATTGTTTTGCGAAATTCACAGAATTTGACTTACTTTGTGTCCCGTTACAAAGGAAGATCACATTGCCCCCTGACTGATGTTGTCATGTGTTTTTCTGTCTGTACTGGGTGGTTGTGTTAAGGATGCACAGACAGTGACATAACAATTCTCAGTTTACCTGTGTGATAGAAAACTGAATGAAATGAAAAGAAAATGTGGAGTTATATATGGAATTATATACATAACAAAAAAGTGTGAAACAACTGAAAATATGTCATATTCTAGGTTCTTCAAAGTAGCCACCTTTTGCTTTGATTACTGCTTTGCACACTCTTGGCATTCTCTTGATGAGCTTCAAGAGGTAGTCACCTGAAATGGTCTTCCAACAGTCTTGAAGGAGTTCCCTGAGAGATGCTTAGCACTTGTTGGCCCTTTTGTCTTCTGTCTGCGGTCCAGCTCACCCCTAAACCATCTCGATTGGGTTCAGGTCCGGTGACTGTGGAGGCCAGGTCATCTGGCGCAGCACCCCATCACTCTCCGGTCAAATAGCCCTTGATGCCTTCAGTGTGACTCTACAATTTTCATAGTCATGAAAATAAAGAAAACTCTTTGAATGAGAAGGTGTGTCCAAACTTTTGGTCTGTACTGTATATATATATAAACAGTATATACAGTATATATTTATATTTATATATTATGTAAATTATACTTTTTTTGTAGAGGAGCTTGTTTCTTCATCAGAAAAGATTTGGAGAAATGTAGCATTACTGTACATCACTTTCTCACCAATGTATCCTCTGCAGTGAATGGGTGCCATCAGAATTAGAGTCCAAACAGCTGATAAATACATCACAATATAATCCAAACAACTCCAGTCCATCAATTAACATCTTGTGAAATGAAAAGCAGCATGTTTGCAAGAAACAAATCTATCATAATGACATTTTAACTTTAACATTTTAAAAGACATTTCAAAATGCGCTTTTGTATAAAACTGTGAATTGTTTTGCTTGTTCAGACAAAATTACTTTACATTTACATTTAGTAATTTAGCAGACGCTTTTATCCAAAGCGACTTACAAATGAGGACAATGGAAACAATCAAAAACAACAAAAGCACAATGATATTTAAGTGCTATAACAAGTCTCAAATAGCTTAAACGCAGTACACGTAGCAAGGGCTTTTAAATAATATAATAAATAAAAAGAAAACAGATAGAATAGAAAAAGAATAAAGCAAGCTAGTGTTCACTGAAGCAATATTGTTAATAGAGGACTCATATTTTCAAACAACAATAATTTTCATTATGAATTTGTTCATTACAAACAACTTTTCACTTCACAAGACGTTAATTGATGGACTGGAGTCATGTTGTGGATTATTGTTTTGTTTTTATCAGCTGTTTGGATTCTGACGGCACCCATTCACTGCAGAGGATCCAATTGTGAGCAAGTGATGTAATGCTAAAATCTAAAATTAGCTAAACAGCTAAAATTTACCAAATCTGTCCTTCATGTTTACCTGATTGTGACACTGACATTATCTAATGCATTTCTGAAGAGCACAAGAATGCAAATGTAGTAAAAGTAAACCTGTGGATGGCATAAAATGAGCGCGTGGTAGCCTGACTGCACCTGCTTCCATCACTCAATGCCTTATCATCAGGTTCCTTCGCTGTCTGAGCCAAACATGTCAGCACCAGACACCAGGCTCACTGGCTGAAGCTCCACAGCACCCAAACAGTGTCATCGCAGCCCACGCTGTAGCTACCATCCATTACAGGACTAGATTTGTTATTTAATTTGTTGCCTGGATTCATCCGAACACTCCTCAGAAGGTAGAAATGGGCCCAAGAGCAGAATCAGAGAGAGAGGGAGGAGAAAACAAGGTAAGATGTTGAACAGTGAGATGAAAGACTAAAGAAGAACACTTTATATAATGAGCAGGTGTGTGATGCTGTAGATGGTTGTAAATCCTTAGGGCTCAGAATTTACAAATTGTGATATGTCATTCAACAAACCGAGGGCAAAAAGAAGAGTGTTATTACATATTAAGAGTGTGTATCCCATGAGTTGTACACAAATATTCAGACAATTATGCCATGCCAAACAAAGGGCTTTTTTCTTGATAGGTTGTGATTTCATGTGTTTGTAATTCAGTTTAAGATAATATACACACTGTATGTAAAACATGGGGGATATTGTTTTTGCAATAACAAGGTAGTCCCTTCCTTAGTGTTTCTAGGGTATGAGGTTTCTCACTTCACCCAGGCTACTAGAGAACACTGAAGTAACTAGTCTCTTGAGCTTAGTTAACTGATGCCCATAGTCCTGTAAGATAAACAACGTTACCTGCAGACTGTATAAATTATGGCCAAAAGTGACAGTGTTGACCTTTGTAAAAGTTCTTAATTTGTTGAGTATGGCAAATGTCTACAAGGATGTGTCATAACCTTGAAGTGAATCTGCTTAATTATATTCTTTATTTAACATCCAAGATTTAGTTTAAGGCCATTGGACAGCTGACTGAAAAAGATGCATTAGGTTCAAACTTGTACACTCAACACACAACTGCAATAACTATACAATATATGAAACAAACACACTAAAGGCTTATCGTTTGGACAAATGAACAAATTTTGATTGTCTTCTACTTATTTTAGAATTTATTTTAAGTATAACACAAGTAAAATACTCACTAGATTGAGTATTTAAATTATGTTGTTAGTTAACTTGCAGTATAAAATGAATATGTTTTGTTTTTCAAAGGCACTAGACTGAAAAATAACAAGAACACAAGTATTGAGTTTTTGTAAGTGACGTCTGCCTGCAAAACAAAGGGTGCTTCTCAATTCATATTTGTGCATCCTCGTTTCCTTTCCTCGCTTCCTTTCCTCGTGTCTTAGCTCCACCCTTTCAGGATGCGAGGGAAGGACGCAAGGAAAAGACGTGAGGATGGAGGACTTGAATCAAGTGAAATGATTTATCCTCGCTCCCTTTAGCGTTACTTCAAAGTGTCATCAGCTGTAATTAAAGGGATCTGCCCTTATGTTGTTAAAGTTTGTTAATTAAGACATTCATAATAAATATTAATAAAGCAAGATGCCCTGTTTGAAATATATGACATGCATGGTTTATTTGAAGTGAAAAGGTAAAATATAAATAAAAATTGTTACAACAGATGTGAAGGGGGAGGAGAATTTTTACGTGCGTCACGTTAAGTCGATAAAATACTTCCGCATAGGATACACCTGTGTATCCTCGCTCATCTCTCCTCATGAAGCCTCCTCCCTCCTCGATCCTCGTCTCCTCGTGGTGCAATTAGAGAATTGAGATGTCCTTCAAGATGGCTGTGTTCGATCGGTTTCCGGGTCATAGGATGGAGGACGGAGGAGCGAGGAGACGAGTAGGGATATTGTGAAGCACCCAAAGATGTCTTTCGACCGATGCAGTACGATTCAAAAGCAAATGACTCTTCTGAACTTGTTCCTTCAATCTTGGTCTGCGGTTTGAATTAGACTGTTGATGTTTTACTGAATAACCTCCCTAAATGAACCAATGAAAGCGGTTACTGAAAAAATGAAATTGACTCAAACCAATTTTCAAGTAATCATTAAATTAGGTTAAGTTTGTCTCAAAATGTTTCTCTATAGATCAAATTTTGTGTACTTAAAGTGTACTATACACATATAATTCATATATTGAAGTGTGCCAGCTTTTAATAGCTTCAATGTTAGTCACTTTGTAAATTAAGCATTAAAAAATACTTAGTTTAAAAGAAGATCCCTGACACTGCTGAAAATAGTTGGGTCATTTTGGAACAGCCCTTGGTCTAGACAGTCCATGGGGCATCTGTGCTCAAAGATTCAGCACATTTAAAGTCTAGGTCAAAGCCAAAATGAAATCCCTGGCAACAAAAGCAAAGCTTCTCAGAGTGATTACTGTAGATGTCAGCTGTAATTTAAACCTGAATAGATGTTGAAAGCTATCTTCGCCATCCTGTCCCATCCTCTGTGTGCGTGTGTATGCACATGGGTTTGTGTATTTGTGTGTGTGATAGGGATTAGCCCATGTGAGGCCTGGCCCAGACAGCTGACCTTAATAGATAATGTTACTAATGCTGCTCATGCTGGCATAAACGCGTGGGGCATTGTCAGTCTATCTCTCTGCCCACTCACTGAACTACTCTACTGTTGAACATGAACATCTGTATATCTCAAGCATCAGGCATTACCGACCATATTCATGAGAGACTGGAGTGTTGTTCTTATTCATTCATTACAAATGGTGCTTGCTAAAGTTGAGAATAAACGCTAATCTTAAGGTTTGGCATATAACTTGTTCTGGGTGTTAGTGCTAAGAAAAGGAGTGATGCCACAAAATGTGCATTATTAGTTTTCTAGGTAATTTGACCATTTCTGCCTGGTGGGTGATTAAACAAGTACAAAGTAGATGGATTCAATAGATTTACAATCAAGAAGGGATCTATCTTAAATATCATGGAGACTTAAAGGTGGGCTTTGATGGTTTGGGCACTTAGAACATGTAGCATGTAACATGCTAAAATACACTCTTTACAGCTTAGCAACCACAGAGCAGCCCCCTGGCAACCACCCACGTCGTATTAGAAGGTTTTGCACAGGCATTTAAGAATTAGGTAAGCAGAAGTCTGTTGAGTATATAATATTTAGAAGTATATCAATAGTACAGGTTACTGTACAGTGATTTAATTAGCATACTGAATGGCTGTGGCCATAAATGCATCTTTTAAGCAGAGCTGTTGAGGCTATACATATTCAGACCGACATCTTTAGACTTGGCACCAAGGCTTGCTCAGTTTTATGATCGTCTTGCTGAGGGTTGCATTTTTTAGTACGGTATGTTAAGTCAAAAATAGTCCACACAAAAAAGTGTGTCCAAATAGATATATACAGGTCTTTCTTTAGACCTGTGTTACACTATGTTACACTAAATCACTCAACATTTTTCAGCTACAAGACTGCATATACCATTTAATTATATTAGTGCAAGCGTAGGCCTTAAATTGGTCATCAACATACTTGATCTGTTAAAATAGACCATCATCTGTAGTTTCAATAAGGAACAAATGTATATGGTCATGTGTAAAAATAACATCTTAGCAAAGGTGTGGACTTTACCTCGACTTTATCTTCTGGCTTCCTAAACATGTCACATGTGTTTAATCCATATAGCCTCTACTTTGCAACAACTGCTATTGGATGACCCTGTTCTCACCAGAACAACTTATATCCACTTGCTAATCACTACATATGCTTAAGTTGCATATCTGCCAACTAGGTATCTAAACAAAAGTCTGTTGCATTCTGTCGCATGATATTTGCCAGGGATAGCCAACGTCGGTCCTGGAGAGCAACAGTCCTGCAGAGTTTTGTTCCAGCCTTGATAAAAACTCACATTCCTGCTTTAAGTAACCCTTGTTCAGGTGTGTTTGATTAGGGTTGGAGCTGAAGTATGCAGGACTGTGGCTCTCCAGGACCAGTTTTGGCCACCCCCGATATATACACTGTTAAACCTTTGTAATATCATGGGTGATATTGACTTTGTAGCCACAGCCAGTTTGCAGCATCAATATAAGTCACATTAACATTAGATTAGATGAGCCAGAAGTAGCAAGGCTAGAAAAGTTTGTTCTCATAACAAAGGTCTAGCATCATTTGTAGAAAGCACTATATTTGATCATCCAATGTACTAAAGTTGTGGCTCAGATGTAATGTTTAGGGCCACAGTAAGTCAAAATCATTCCTTTGCTTCCATGACTATAGATTATGATTATAATCCTCCAAATTCACTTTATTCAGGAATTGCTTGTGTTCTTTAGTTCTTTAACTGCCACAAACAATTTCTCTAGATTAAGAACTGTTTATATAGAGAGAAATTTGAAGATATTTCCTAACTGTATTCAAAACTAGGAGTGTCCACTCCAGTGTCCAGAGTTTAGCTCCAACTTTCATTAAACACACCTGAACCGGCTAATCAAGGTCAAAAGGATTCCTCGAAACTCCTAGGCAGGTGTGTTGAACCAAGTTAGAGCTTAATTCTGCAGGAAGGTTGGCCTCCAGGGGGCGTATTACAGAAAGATCCTACTATAACAGTATCTTATATGTTTTTAACAATGGTAATTTCAGTTAGGACCACATTTAGGACAAAGGCTATTACAGAAAAGCATTTCCTAAGTGTGTTATCTTATCTTAAAGGAGCATTCCGTAGGTTCTGAAATTCCTAACCGTTACTGACACCAGTGGCCGTTAGAGGAACTGCAGCCAGTCTCATGCACGTTCTCAGTGCACACGCTCTTTTTTTTTTAACTTACGAGGAGTGTCCGTGGGTGTCTGAATTGTGCTGGAGGCTGGTCGCTTCTTTCCATCCGCAGAGTCCATTTGAAAACACTATTGCCGCTGCTTACTATAATGGCTGGCGTGCCGTACGGTTGTAATGCTGCGTTCCAGGCAGGTTTTTGAGCCCGTAAGTCACGATTTCAAACCACGACTCACGACTTTATAGCGTTCCAGGCAAGTCACGCCAAACTTCCTGAGCGCAAGCAATTGTAGCTAGATTATTAATTTTATTGCAATGTTATATTGTCCTAAATTCGTTTTTTTAACGTGCACCACTTGCGTAAACACTGCATCCATAGGCAATATTATCCGTAGAGGCTGCCACTGTTGTTTCGCAGGCTATGTGACGTCAGAGTTCGTAACTCGGAGTACATCTATCTAGTACGAGTTCACGGGTGGGAAGTCACGGGTTTGACTGCTGTTCCAGTGCAGTTTCACGGGTAGAAGGTTGGAAAAACACGGGTTACGGGTTGCCTGGAACGCGACATAAGCCCAAGTAGACGAGAATGCGCATGACGTCACATTTTGTGAATTTTCGCGCCAATTCGGGCCCGACTCTTCCATAGAGGCAACCGTGGTGGACAGTCGAGGTGTCATTCTTTTTTTTACATCATGGTTGGCTCATACATGTACAAATGAAAACTCTATCTTAAAGATTTTTTTAAGTAAAAACCTACACATATTTCCTTTAACTACAGATAGGAAGGGGATAGCGTTATTACAAAAACCTCCTTACTTGATAAAAAATCCTAAAGTCTTAACTAACTTCAAAATTGTTTGAAATGTAACAGAAAAAACGCTTACAATTGCACTGTCCAACAAAGGTATTTCATTTATTAATACTTGAAAATTAAGAACGGAGATGTTTAATGGTAGAAGGATCCTGAAGATGTGTTACATTTTGATGACAAAACACTTATAAAGTAATTACAGCCTGTCTCGCAACATGCTATTACAGTTAGCACAGGAACTGCAACCAGCATTACAGAGACCAACAAAGCATCACAGAGCATTGCAAAAGGCGATTTTCAAAGTGATAGCTTCTTTTATTTTGTTTACCACATCAGCAGCTCTTGCAGTGTTGGTTGCTTGGTAACAGACATGAGAGTGGATTGTCGAGCTTGATAATGCAATTTAAGATTTCCTAACTAGAGATAATATATGATTTTGTAAGATAGGATAAGAATCCCAAATCAAGTTAAGATTTGCTTCTGTAATATGAATTTCAGAAAAATCCTAATTTAACATATCACATCTTAAGTTAAAAGCTAAGATAAGAAACTTTCTGTAATATGCCCCCAGGGCCGTAGTCACAAAACATTTTATTTTACCACTAAGAGTTCTCCTACATAGCAGTAAAGGTTTTAGCTAAGAGTTATCTCTTAAAACCTATTCACAAAGCTGCTGAGACAAACTTTTACTAAGGAATAGAGAGAAGTCTTAAGCTAAGAGTAAGGGTGGGCTTGACCTTGTTGCTATGCAGGATGGTAGAGTGCTTACTAACTATGCACTCAGTGATTGGTTAATAGGGAAGGGGTCTCTGTCAGAGAATTATTCATAGAAATATAGCAGAGCGCAATGTTGTGTTGCCATATTTAAAGGTTTAAAAATAAAAATATTAATTGCCACATTCAAATAAAGTGTCATGTATATGTAATATATATGTATACTTGTTTAATTTAAATCTAATATATATGTATATGTTCAGCTAATTGTCAGCCTGTATGCTTCTCATAAAAAAAATTGTGAACATGCATATAAACATCCTTTTAATTAACAGAGTAGAATAATCATGTCTGATAGTAAGACATGCAAAAAAATAAAATAAAAAAATAACTGGACGTAAACACAGCTGTTACCTCTTGCCCAATTGGTTAATGAAAACAAGCATATAATCAAAGGAAAATTTGTAGTTGGGATAACCTCCAAAACCAAAGGTTATACCTTTTTAAAAGCACATTATCGTCAGTTGTTTCAAAAATGTTTATGTTCCGAGGCTGATTGCTGGAAAAAGCCATTTTAGGATACGTTGTGGCTTGGTCTTATGATTTAAGATTTTTCTTCATGACTCCTAACGTTTCACAGATTTAGGAGCTAGTTTTAGTGCTAAAACGCTTTGTGAAATACGTTTAGAGCAAAAATTTAGGAGTCCTAAATTTAGGCTTGACACACCCATTATTTTTACGATTTTCTCGTAAATTGGTGAGTTATGAGCTACATTTAGCCTTAAGATGTTCAACTCAGTTCAATTCAATTCAAGTTTATTTTTATAGAGCTTTTTATGATACAAAGCAACTTTACAGACAATTAAGTTTCTACAATATTTAGTAGCAGCTTAACAGTGGTGATTGTCAGTTTATTTGCATATGACAGAAATATACGGAAAAATCGATTTAAGGATGTAATCAAACAGAAGATAAACACTATTAACAGCAATTACTATATGATGCGCAACCAAACAATGTTTTGTGAATATGGGCCCAGGACTGTGATTGGTGACCCCTGTTATAAATTTACTGTTGATTTGTATATGGAGTGGCCAATACTGCTCCTGGTCCTGGAGTGCAACCTTCCAGCAGAATTTAGTTCCAGACGTATTTAAACACACCTGAACAAGCTAGTCAAAATCTTCAGGATAGCTTTAACTTTAAGGCAGGTGTGTTGGAGCTAAACTATGCAGGACGGTGGCAAATGGTGTATTGGTTTAAAATATTTTACAAGAATTGATCCCAATCCAAATGATTCTGTGTTATCTCTGAAGAAATTTGATAGAAGAGATGACGTTTTAACGACAGTTCCAAGCTGTTCTATTTTAAAACTTTTTTATATTTGAAAAGGCCTGTAATGTCACAGTAGATTGTAACACGTCCACCTCACATTGAAAACCCCAGTGGCCATGTATTATGATGACACATCTGTTACATAACCTTTGAGTGACACAATTTAAGTGACATGTCTTCCAAATGTTAGTTACAATGTCTGTAAACACATTTCAATTCTCAGCTGATGGCAGGTGCACAAGATCCATTTTGTTCTCTTTTTAGTGGCACTGAGAGATGTGGGTGTACACATTAGACCCCAAGCCCCCATGGATGAAACAGTCAGAAATATTATCCTCTATGGAGGCAAATGGCGGAGGTACCACTATGAAGGGCAGGGCTAGTTTTCCCACTCTCTCTGTGCTTTAGCAGGAGAAACCAAAGCCTATGTGTACATGCTGGGAGATAAGATTTCCTCTCTGCACTTCACTGCTGTTTGTCAGCGTCCTGGGGGAATGTGAACAGCGGAGGGGGAGGAAATATCTCCGGCTCTGTCTCCAGGAGACGACCTCTGGTAGGGAATAGTTACCAGCAGAAGTCCCAACAGAAGCAGCTTCTGCGTCCCTTGAGTGGAACTCCACTGTCAGGGATCACTCCCCTGATGCTTCCCATAGAGGAAGAGGAACATGGCACTGAGAGCCCTCACTGCTCAGTCTCCGGCTCAGGATGGCTCCCTTGTGGAGTCTCGTCCACACGTCACCAAGCTCTCCCCGAGCACCCCATGTTACCACTGATTTATCCCTGCCTGCAGCACACACCTCCTCAAACAGAGATGTGGAGATGGCATGTGAAACGGACTCTTAAATACAGTGTGCACAGTTGAAGTGTGACTACATCCCAGATCCAGAGATTGGGCATCCTTTGCCCAAGCACATATCTGAAGAATTCTGAAAGAAGGTAATCCCTTCAAGTTGTTCATTCTTTACCATGGAGCGCTAGATCATCGAAGACCAAAGTTGGTGTAGTTAACTTCAGGGCTCCTAACCAGCAAGTGGACATGATGTAGGGGGATTGAAGCCTATGGTTACCACAGCATGGCGAGACCCTGCCATGGGTGGAGAAGGGACCACACCACCTTGCTGTGGCTTTGAGATCCTCCAGAACTGCTGGGGCACCCGACAGAGTCAGAGGAACAGGAGAGTTCAACCCGAGGTAAAAATTTGTGGAGTTCTGCTGACAGAATGTGCCATCTCCTAAAATGTTCAGCCCCTGTAGTAGTGCTAATGAATCATGGATAAGTGTACCTGCAACTCTAGATCAGCTAGATTGCAGTTCAGCTTGTTTAGTGCATTTGTAAAAGTTGATGTGAGATAAGGGTTATGTAGATTTTGGAATCATCTATAATGCCTTGCAGCCTGTTGTGAAGAACTGTCTAGGTTTTACCTGTTGCTTAAATGAGTAGTTCATCCAAACCTCATTGCCATCCAACCTCACATGTTTCCATGAGTGGTTTCAGTCATGCAAAGCTGTTATTTTCTTAATAAAGGAGCCTTGAATGGGTTGGACCAGAGATGCTTGCAGGCTGATGAGGATTGGGCTGGGAAAGAGGTGTCATGCATGTGCCCTCTCTGAGCTCCATTGTGCTGAATGAGCAATCCATCAGGAACAGTTCATCCCCATAGCTCACCATGATTACTACAGTGCCTCTGTGTTATGTAACATACACTAATCATAATCGGGCCTCGTTTCCCTCCTCCCACCATAGTGAAAGCGTTTGGTCTTCTTTCTCACACATTTGCCTCTCTCTACTTATCTATCTCTGTCTTTTGTAAATAGTCTAGTTTGCTCTCTCAATAGTTAAAGTAGAAATAGCTTCACCTAAAACTGAATATTGTCATCTCATGTCTTTCCGAACACATTCTGTTTTTTATGGACTGCTTTTATAGTGTTTTTATATTTTGCAGGGGATGAACTGTTGTTGTATGGATCTATTTGAACATTTTCCATCAAAGTTCTACTTTTACTATGATAAAACAACAGAACGTGTGTTTGGAAAGACATGAATAAATAATGACAGAATGAACTTGGTCTTTAAACATTAATCCATATTCAATCCATTTTCAATAGATTTGTTATTCACTTAAGTAGACCAATTTCAAAAATACTCCAAATGCCATGCACTGTGGTTTTTTATTTTGCTATGCATGCTTGTTTAAATTTTACAGGGTCAAAACTAAATGCTCTCCTCTTTTTCCCCATCCTATCACTGAATTTCAGAACTACAATCACAATTTTTAGGCCTAAATTAGTATAGACACAGGCTGCCTGAGTCTGACATTTGAGAAAGGTGGTTCGATAATAAGCCAACATACTGAGTTGAGTTGTATCAGATACAGTGCAGCTTCCGCCTCTACCATGCTTGTTACATGTGAGTTGAGCTCTACAGGGAATAGGTGTGAGAAAAAGTGTCAACTTGCTACCTTCTATATTTGCCATTTAGGAAGGCTTTAAGTGTTTTGTATAGCTAGAATAATTCAGACTGTGTTCAGTAAAAGGGACTTTTGTTGATAATTCAAGATGTTACAAATGTCTTACGAAGATATATATATATATATATATATATATATATATATATATATATATATATGTGTGTGTGTGTGTGTGTGTGTGTGTGTGTGTGTGTGTGTGTGTGTGTGTGTGTGTCTATCATTAAACATAATCTATCACTAGTATAGTTTTACAATCTGAATGTAGCTGTCGTAGGCAGATGTAGGGGCTCTTCACACATTCTCACTTTCCTGTGAGATTTTTTAATTGGTTGGACTAAGGAAACATGCAGACTATTATGCAGAAATATTTTGTGCCAATGCCTGGCACCAACACGCCATGTCATCTTAAAAACAGTTAAGCTGTTAAAAACTCACATCATAACCCCAATATGACAGTAGGTAGCCGACTCTGTAATTCAATGAAAATCCCTGATGGCTGGAGGAGCATGTTTATTATTTTTTTAAATAATTATTTGTGATTATTATATTTTTAATAATGACACATATATTTTACTTATATAATAACTGTGCTCAATTATTTACACCGTTCAGTCTTCATTTTTCATCTAAACACATTTTTCAACAGTAGCCTACTAATAATATTTAGGTGTGGAAATTTACTATATATATATATATATATATATATATATATATATATATATATATATATATATATATATATATATATATATATATATATATATATATAATTATTATTATTATTATTATTATTTTTTTTTTTTTTTGCAACTTATGCAACTACTTGATCTCCCGTTCAAATCAAATCCTAATTAATCACGGAGTTAATAATGTAGAGTGAGGGACGTTTTTTAGTTCTTGGCTCGCCCACTGCTCTTCTGACATTTTGAAATACACAGGGCTTTGGGAATGACGACGTACTGATAGGCGTTATTTATTGGGAACCCATCGTCCGTTGACAGATGGTAACTTAAAGAGAGAGCAGTAAACAGATATTGGCGAAGGCGGTGCCCTTACAAACTGAAAGCTCGTATCAAAGTTAGGAAATTTTGAGCGCGGCAGGAACACACTAAAAAGTGTGTTATTAGAGGCTGACTTGTGCAGCTGCACATTCGGACATTGTGCCATAACTCTCCTGGATTGCCACTTTAGGAGCGCCATGACTTGGCAAACAAATGCAGTGTGCTAGGATGGAAGGATATGGGTTCAGTGATAGGTAAGCGCACGTAAACAAATCTATATAGAGTGCGGGCAGCCTGGAAAACCTGAACAGGTGGCATATCTCGGGACATACAAGTCAAGTGGAGCTGAGGGACAGCTTGCATCTTTCCTTTAATCTCTTCCTGACGAAAGCTTTTCAACCCCTCTCCGCCTCGTCGGGAAACACTTCATTTCGCGAAGTCTAGCTGCTATTTTCCAGTGCTGACAGCACGGGTTCCGGTGTCTTACAGAATCCTTAAGATTTACATGCAAGTTGCCTTCTGGATTTAATAACGAACGCGTTCTTTCTTTCTCATGCCATATGCCTTGTGAGTGACTTGGATGCGTTAAATATCCACGTGTCAAAAAGCGACATGTTTCCTGAAATTAATAACAAGGTAATGTATTAAGATTAGCAGTTTATGCATTCCCTCGCATGCATTTAGGACTAGTGTATACTCTTGTTTAAAGCGTTGTAAATATTTGCAACATATTAACCTTACTGTATTGGTTGTACAGAAGTTTACTATTATTATGAAAAAAGTTGTAAACTTTATACAATCTTAGCATGAAATAATTTACGAATGTGTATTTTTTTTTTTTTTTATTAAATAACCTACATATTTTAAAATATAGCCTATTATTAATTGCAGGTACGCCTTTTAAAATGTAGCCATACCATGGTAAGCACAGTTTATATAATAGCCTACCATACCTATACAGTTAATATAATGGCTGATCATACAGTTTATTGATGTTATAGCGGTGATTGGTAGCCTATCAGTCTCCGCTGATCATAAAAAGATAAAATAACCGAAATGCCGAGAAATATTTTTTAGATGAAATGTTATTTCAAATATATGCATGTTAATTAAAATATGTTGTTATTAATTTATTTGTATTTTATTATTTATTTATTTTTACATATACAACTTATACTGTAGCTATATAGGCTTTTTTAGAGGCAGAAAATGTGGTTACCATGTTCATTTTGTAAGGGACTATTAAAAAACTTCCTTTTATTTGGTTATTTGCTCAGATTTCATTGCACTTCACCATCTAAGAATCGTAACTCACAGTAACACGATTCTGTGTATTTTTGGTTTTATTGATGAGTGCAAGGTTACAATAAATTATATAAGTCCCAGTCTTCTATTCATCCTATCACTCCATCATTGAGATTTATCCCAGCTATGTATAATGAAGTGAATTGCATTGACAGCTACATTGTTCTGTTCTGTCAAAGATTGATATTAAAAACACCTCTTGCACCCTATGAATATATTTGGTCTGAACATGTGATGCTTAGGATGCTTAAAAAACCTTAAGCCAGTGTCTAAGTATGAACCAACCTTTAAGGTGGCTGTCACCAAATGATTCAGTACTGAGCTCCAAGTTACTAAGAAAGGCATTAAGAGTCCTGAGTATTAAGAATGGTATAAGATGTATTTCTGAGCCTTTCAGGGTGTGGTTTAGGTTTCACCGATCATAGTTTCTTCTTTATTGGGGTGACCTAAATCCTCTATTTGTCTCTCTGTGTATATGATACCAAAATGAGTAAAACCCATTGGTGGTGGGCATAAACACCAATCAGTGTGTTAAAATAGCATATGCGATATAAAATTGGGCAAACTGTAGTGTGAAAGGTTTAACTCTCAGTAGAAAGATAAAGGTTTCACAAGGGTGTTTTTGCAGTGATATCATAGAAAAAACATGAACCTTTCAGTGATCCGTTCTCATAACAACCATTTTACTTAGTGTGAAGAGAATTTAAATAATATTATTAATATATTTATGTTAAAGGTTCTTCATGGAAACATACAGTAGATGCAAATAAAGAAATGTAATTTTTCATGGAACCATAGAAAGAACCTTTTTAAGAGTTTATTTTAGGGATGCATCCTGGTAAATCATTTTTTTTGTGATTTTTAAAATTCTATAATATATATATATATATATATATATATATATATATATATATATATATATATATATATATATAAGAATAAAACATTTTAATCAAGTGTTTTAAGTGCTACAATCGAATTTAACCATCACAACATAATGTGAGAATTAAAAATTGATATTCATTTTGAGATTTGCTAAACAGTGGTATTAAACAGTCAGTGTTTTTAAAGATCAACTTTAAGGAAGCCTGCAATGATGGCAAAAGTAATGTAAAAATTAGAAATTATCATGCACAGTTAAATATCCAATATCAACCAAATATAAATATATATATTTCTCACTCAAAAACTGCTACTGAAATTCACATTTAAAGAAACAGAAAGTAATACTTAATTAAACATGAAATTTCGATGTAGAAAATCTGAAATCGTTTTTTCTTGTACTGCAATAATTTTGTTTTATTTACAACGTCAAAAAATAAATATTTTTAATGGTGTTGTGCCAATCGTGCATCTCTAATCAGAAAAAAAAAGTCAAATCACCCAAGGAATGAATATGATTTTTCAAGCATTTTATTGGCAAATGAAGCTGACCAATAAGTATCTATCTCACCCTTGCATTGTTCAGTGACCCACATTGTAACACAAAGCCCTTGGTCCTGAACATAGCAAAGGTGTTAATATTTGAATTAGTGTTTTAAAGCCCGGGGCTCACATTGCATAGCTGATGGCCGGAGTCTAGTCTAAGTGTAACAAATTTTTACTGCCTGTTTTCTAAATGCCTCTCTTTGTTGCTGCCACATTGGAGTCTATCTACTCTCTGATCCCTCATAAGCCAATATGTACTTCGTTGCAAGTGAATGAATGCAGTTAAGTCCCAACACATCAGGATGGCTGAACCCCCCACTGCTTGACCAAAAACTGCGATATGTTTTAGACTCTGCAAATAAACACCCTTTGGATTAAGGGTCTGAGAGCCACACAAGTCTCCAAGGTGTGTATACACGCGAGATCATCCCATTGTCTGTATCTTTCTTGGCCAATCTGACTTCTGCTACCAGCCCACCAATATCCTCTCTTTGTTTCTCAACCCCCTCCATCCGAGAGGCTCTAAGTTTAGCTGGAGCTTTTCATCCATCCTTATGCTGTCTGTCAACACTATTGACGCACGCTCCACCTGAATAAGATGGATGTAGGCCTATTTCCTCATGTGTCTGCAATCATGACTGACTAGTCTTCGCAGGTCTCCTGATATATTGGTCACTCAGCGTTCGTGCTTAAGAGGAACTTTAGATAGTAGTTGATTGCTGTGAAGTACCAGCCTGCAAATCACGACTGCCCTGCTATGAGGTCAAACTGCATCATGTGGGCATTATTGAAATGCTATTAATGTGCTTTAGAATTAAAAACAAGAAACCTTGGTGTATTGAACCTGAGTCATCCACTGTGTTGAATAACACAGAGAGAGCGGAGATGGATTCTGGAGTTATATAGCCAGGATCCCACACGTATGACTGTGGATGTGGGTTGCGAGACTGTGCCCACTCGTCACGCTCATGACGTCTTTCCTCCGCTCTCTTTCACAGTCAGCCAGACCCGAGGCTTTCCCTCACCCCCACAGGTCTCAGGCCGAGAACACAAAAATAGGACCCAACTGCACCTACCCACAGGTGAGACTTTATTCACAGAGAAAATCATAAGCGGTTACTTAACAGTGATGATTCATTTTTATTGATTCATGAAGGCTTTGCAAATCATTTTACTGTAAGTCTGACTCTGTCTGACAGAAAAACTGGGAGATGGTCGCAGGGTGTTGTGAATATTTCAGTCCACCTGCTAAATCAAATCTGTCTAGGATGCAAAGCGATTTCATTTCATTTCATTTAAATCCTACAAAATCGCTATATGATATACACTACCTTTAAAAAGTTTGGGATCGGTATTGCTTTAAAGAAATTAATACATTTATTCAGAAGGAATACAGTAAAGACGTTTACGATTTTAAAAGATTTATTTCAAATAAATGCTGTTCTTTTAAACTGTTCTCTTCAAAGAATCCTGAAAAAATGTATCATATTTTCACAAAAATATAAAACATCAGTTGTTTTTAACACTGATGATAATAAGAAATGTTTCTTAAGCAGCAAATCAACATATTCTTTTTTATGTTTTTTATTTTTTTATTTAGCAAACATTTTGCAACCTGAACACTCAGCATGCTAGCTTATACTGTATACTATGCAAATGTTAAATATGAAAAAACATTTTCACATATATGATTTTACTTGATCAGGCATTTCGAACAGCTACTCCCAAGAATCCAAAGCTGACTCAACTCCACAAGTGGATCGAATTGTTTGAGTCACCATAATCACTGTTGACACTTTGGAAAACACGTCCCTCCAATATTCAGATAACTGGTTGACTGATTATTATATTTTACAATTGTCATCCTCTAATCTGGAATATTTGGTTATAAATACACATGGCTTAATACTTTAAGAAAGTGTTTAAATTACAAACCATCTAATGTGACACAATAGAGTTATCTTAAAGTTGATGCGTGTGTAATTTCCATGCCACTTGCATCAATTTAACATTACACATCGAACAGACTCAATAATAAACAGCAGTATTATGAGAAATACTGCATAAATACTTGTGGGAGCAGTTAGGCTATTTTATGTAATGATTCAATGATTCAGCAAATCAGAAACAATCTAAACAAAACAATTTGCTAAATTAATTGGACTCCCCAACACTAATGCTCAACATTTTTTGGCCTAAATATACAACCATTCAGCTGACGTGTGAATAGGTTTTTACGTTGTTTGCCGCTATGTATAGATGACAGTGGACATTCCCTCCAAGCACCCATGGAAAGCCTTGTTTTAAATCTGAAATGTTGGGTGTGAAATGAACCCCTAACAGTTGTTATTAGCTAAAAGCAATCTATTCACGGGTGATAACAGCTGCTCATAATAAAGTGCTTGGCATAGTGCCTCTGAATGTGGAAATCTTTTGATTCGTTAGTGGTTTCAACGCACAGCTGCGGTACCTGAACGGTGCACGTTGTTTGAGCAGTCTACTGTATTCTTGTAGGTCTCTGCAGGTGCCCCATGCTAAATTTAGCTTCTGTTTCTATGCATCATGATCAAGTTGGCAGATGCCGCAGTATCCCCAGAACATATAAGATTAAATATCGCATCTATCTATAGACACACTTGCTCTTTTTTCAGCCCAGAAGTTTGTCGAGCACTTGCTTTGAACCGTGAGTTGGGGGAAACCAGCAAGCTATGAAAGAGCCCCTCCCTTGTGCAGTGCCCTACATTTGTTTCATAGCAAGGGAACCTTTCATCTCCTTCCTGAAGAATATATTGACAAAAAGTACCTGGGTAGAGAAAATCTTTATCATTCACTTATATTACACCCTAAATGTAAGATTGTATGTATGTAAATGTAAGTAGAGTGTATATTCGTTCCTATGATGGGGTTGTGATAGACTGCTGTATCTCTGCTTTTGTCCCGCCTCGGTCTCAACCGCCGCTGAAATTCCATCCTCTACGCAGGGGGTCTGGTTCACTGGGGTCGTTGGCCACTAGCCTTGTGTGAAGCTCACATATCTTTCCCCCCGTTCAGTCCTTGTTACTGATTTATAGAGTTTTTCATGTTGAACAGTACTTACAGTATTGTATCTTATGTTTTTTAGAAGTGTGGGACGGGGGTTGGTACTTTGCCCCAGCTAGAGGCTCCGGTCAAGCAAGTTTTGGTGACCAACGGCAAACTTCTGCATTCGAATGGAACCTTACCCAGTATCGTCAAACAGTTGGTGCAAAGCACTCAAGGGAATCAGGTGGGATAAGACTCAGAAAATGAAAATCCAGTTCACTAACTCTCATGTCTACACGGTTCTCTATGATTTTTCTAGAACTCAAAACAGGATTTTTCATGCAGATTTATATAACTGTTAACAGTAGTCATATCTGTCATTCTCCAAAAATCACAAATGACCCATCAGAAATAGCTAAAAATAGTCCAAATGACTAGAATAGCAACTAAATGTGAAGTATGTTCCTCACAAAGCTATGGCTAGTTTTAAAAGACTTGGAATATAGTGCCTAAGCCGTATGGACCATTTTTGTATTTTTTTTTCTGGGAGTTTTACAGAAAAGAAAATACAGTAGTATATGGGTTTGGCATTAAATAAGTAAATAGATATATTTTTGAGTAAACAATTAATGTAATGGCTACATAAAGACCTTTTTTCAGCCTGACTTCCGTTTCTTGCAACACAGGAGGAGAGACCGAGGCCGCAGTTTCCCAATCGCTTTGGTTCATCTGTGGAAAACCTCTCCGAATCCTTAACTAGGAGCATCATCAATAAGTTTGAGAAGATCAGGACATATGAGGGACAGAGGCTGCCTATGACTCCAACAAGTATGAAGTGCTCTGGATTTTTGTTTGTTTCATGTATTTTATAAATGTAATCAGTGCAATAATAACGGAAAATAGAATTAGACTGCTCTAATACTCTGGTATCTCTCTGGTTAATTGGATTATATACAGGAATGTTTACTATTTATGCACGTCTTCCTTCATTTTGCAAACAGCGGCACTGAAGCACTTCCAGAACCAGCTAACCGAATTTGAGAGGGAGGAGATCATGGACTACTCTGAGATCTGGTATCTGGGTTTGGACACTAAGAAGATTGAGGGCTCCCAGGGATCCCCACAGAATTCAGGCTACGACGATGAGCATGGCAGCTACTTAAAGGTTAAATATGACATCTCATATATCTTTCTGTGATTATATTACTTTTGCCTGTCTGTATTATTTTAGCATGAGTGAGATACTATTATAGTTTTTATTAATATTTTGAATTAGTTTTTATGTTCATATTTTCCATTTTAATTAATGTTTATATATATATATATATATATATATATATATATATATATATATATATATATATATATGTCTATATTATTTTGTATACATTATTTATCTTCTGGTTTTACTTTACATCACTTTAGGATGTTAGTTAACTTGAACTAAATGAAAATGAGAAATGTCGCTTTGGCAGCTACAGTAGCTGAAATAAAATAGGTTAAGGTTTTTTTTTTAGATTTCATTTTATTTCAGTTAACATTTATTTTATGGCTTCTGGCAAACACCTTACTGGGTGACATACTGACCTAATTTTCAACTTCTTGCTAAATGATGAAATTGCATTACAGCTCGAGGCTGGCTAATTCAGCTACAGGCTGCCAGACTCTAACGTCTGCTGTCCCACCCTGTCTTCCATGAATGTGCCTTTTCAGAAACACGTTCCTCAGGATTACTGGGCATTAGACTGCATGCCCTCAGGCTTGACGATTTAAACAGCCATATTGCAGGCATTTGCACTCAAAACATGTAAACTGTGTCACACATTGGACAGTCCAGATATGTGCCTGAGTGTTAGTCAAGATATAAACAAATGATAAACATTTATGCATTTCAATATTACCATTGAGATGTTTCTCCAAGTAAAAGGAAGTCTGCCACTGCAAAGGAGACGGAAATAATTATGCTGACCTGTCTGTCAGCTGACTCTGTCCTCTAAATACTCTGTGCAGGTCCTGCATGACCATATAGGCTATCGCTATGAAGTTCTTGAGGTGATTGGAAAAGGATCATTTGGCCAAGTCTTGAAATGTTTGGATCACAAGACAAATGAGATGGTGGCCATCAAGGTCATTCGGAATAAAAAGAGGTAAAATGAACCTCCCGTCCATGTCTTCATTCAAATCCTCATGCAGTCTTTGTACGATCAGGATCAGCGGCCCCTAGGGGGTCTGTGGTGGTACTGCCAAGGGGGTCTGTCAATTATTGTTTGATTTCAAGCTATTTGCTGTGGGGAATTTTTTTTAAATGTGAACTAAGTAGTAACAAATACTATAAATAATATAATAATTCAGTTGCTATTAATTAAAAAAAGAATTACATTTATTTAATTAAAATAATATTGTGGTATTAATAAAGTTAAACTTAAAAGGCAAAATGTTTTACTGTCCCCATTAAAATTAGAAATAGCATTGAAAATATGCACAATATTGAAGACCCCTGCCTTAGTAAAATAAGCCTTTTCATACTCTTCTCTTAATAAGGCCATCAAAAGGTCTTTAATCGGCGCTTAACTGGGTCATAGCTTACACTGGACTTGATACACTGAAGGGTGTTAAAAGGTGTCTGTTTTGTATCGCATTACGTGTCTTGGTAGAACTGATCTCATGCCTTCACAACTACCTTCACACCCGCTTTAACTTTAAACCCTCTCAAAATGCAGAGCTCAGTGCTGAATACTGTAATGCGGCTCTGAATTTGCTTTCAAGAGTCTCTCAGGTTTTATTTGCCGTGTGTATGTGTGTGTGTGTGTGTGTGTGTGTGTGTGTATACATATGAAGATTCATCTTTTCCTTTGCATTTTGGCTTTCTGTCCACTCTGAGACATTGTTTTTGTCCTGCAAAATCTGAGCTTTTTGAAAACGCTGTCCCATGTGAATAAATCTTAAAACGTAGTTTTCACATCGTAGTGTGGAAATTATGCATGTTTAATCATGTGCCACATATGTACGTATGTTTAGATCAGTATTGTGCCTACTATTCACTTTCACAGTGTTAAAAATGTACTTACAATTTACTTTACAATTGCTGTCCCGTGGCAAAACATGAACACAGTTGCATTTTAGACCACACGTAAAATTGTGCTTCAGTGCGACCTGGACGCAATAATGAATGGTGAGATATTTTGCTAAAAAAATAATCTTGCCAGAAGTGTAGTGTAAGAACTGTATCATCTTAATAAGCTTTTATGCGGCTTTACGGATACACAGTAAGATGAATTGAGGGTTGTTGTTTTTTTTTTTGGACATTTCAGTGTGGATGAGAAACTTTTGGAAACATGCTCTTGAAAACACTAATGAGGACGGGGAGCGATTTGAACCAAAAACACTGCTTTCAAATGTATCTGGATCAATGTAGCTGTAGCCTTAGCTTCTAAAATGCTGGCCATAAACTAAAGTAATATAAAACTGTAGTAAGCCATTCAAACTATTTTTTCGAAATCATATGCAGTATATCATTGTAGAAACACCGTCACATTTGGAAAAACAGTACTAATAATCTGCATATTGATAAAGTTAATACATATTAACTTAAGTTATTTTTCTTGTGACCTTCAGGTTCCATCATCAGGCTCTTGTAGAGCTGAAGATCCTAGATGCCGTGCGGAGAAGAGACAGAGATAATTGCCACAATGTCATTCACATGAAGGAGTACTTCTACTTCCGCAACCACCTGTGCATCACCTTTGAGCTGCTAGGGTGGGTGGAAAAAACTAGACATAATCTATTTTAATTTTAACTATAAAACTTATATTGTAACTCATGTTAAACAGAGGAGTCATGTACTGGACTTAAATAGAATACTTCCCTGTAACTACAGCTTATTTTAGACATCTATTTAAAGTGAATACCATATTTATGAGTGAAATACGATATTCAATTAAAACCATATACAATTCATTTGAATTAATTGTAACTAATTACATTTATTTATTAATTTATATTTTTATTAGTCCATTTTGATTTCATGTTTACTTTAAGATTTATAGTAGACCAGATATCCAAGGTATAAACAGGTAAAAAAAAAAATATTTGTTTCCAGATCATATATAAGTTATAATTCATTAGTTAGATGTCACATTAGTTGTGATTTACCTCCTGGTGTGGTGGTTTGTCCCGACAGTGACCATATTTAGGTGTGAAGTGAGAGTTTCCCACTGAAGACCTTAAGGGCTTTGGGTAAAGTGATCAATTAAGTCACTTTGCAGGAAAAGCAGCTACATCACTGGCAGCCTGACGTTTAGAGGACATCAGATGCATCCTCCCTGTCTTTGGTTACCGTAACACAATCCTTTAGTTAATGCCTTGATTAGGCCCCTATCTCTTTCCTTGCCCACTCATGGTGTGAAGTCTCCGATTACATTAGACTGTTCACAGCTGCTGTTAAAGGCATCCCTACTGACAAAGATAATGACTTTTATGGGTTCCCTCTCAAATGGCTCTTTAGCATAATGCTTAGCGGTTAACACAGACTTGTATTTTTATGGATGTGCTTTAAGACAGGAGGTTGTTGAGTGACAATGGTTGTGTTTGTCCAACGTTTCAGTTTGAGGAAGTGGCAAAAATAACTGTGCTGCCCTCTAGAGGTATTTAGATAAATGGCATACTCCCATACTCCAATCCAAGGCCATACATAGTTCCCAAGGTACTAACCATTAACATCAAACTGTAACATTGTCACAGATGACTACATGTTAACTGTACCTCTTGTCTCCATACAGAGTGAACCTCTACGAGCTTATTAAGAAGAACAACTTCCAGGGCTTCAGTCTGGGGTTGATTCGCCGTTTTGCTCACTCACTGCTCAAGTGCCTCCAGATGCTGCACAAAGAGAAGATCATCCACTGTGACCTAAAACCGGTAAACTGAAGTCTGTTAAAGTGTAAATTAGCCAAAAATGAAAAGCGAAAAAAAAAAATGTTTTAGGACTATTACAACATTATTTTTATGTAAATTAAGGACATTTTATCCCTTAAGAATTTAAATGTAATGCACTATATATAGTAAATATACTTTACTATAAAGTATACTAAAAATATATATGAAAAATAATTACTTTTATTCATTAAGGTTGCATTAAAAAATGATTAAAAGTGACAGTTAAGGCAGTTATAATGTTACAACAAAAATTCACTTTCAAATAAATGCTGTTCTTTTGGAAATTTCTATTCATCAAAGATTCCTGAAAAAAAAAGTATAACTGTTTCCACAATAATATTAAACAGCACAACTGTTTTAATATGGAAAATAAATGTTTCTTGAGCACCAAATCAGCATATTAGTATGATTTCTGAAGAATGGGGACCAGGGACAGCCGTGGTCAGAATTCACTTTCCAAGTCTGGAAAAGAGCAAATTGGACCTTCGGCTGAATAGCTCCTTTAGCTGTTTTCAATTCAAGCAAATAGCATTCACCAGTGCAAAGGACCATTGTGACAAAACCCCTGTAATCCACAATTTTTTTTTTGTCTTAATAGGAGAACATTCTCCTGTCCCAGAGGGGACAAGGAAACATTAAGGTTGTTGACTTTGGATCAAGTTGCTATGAGCAACAGAGAGGTAAGCATCAAATCTCTGTGTAATGAGCACATCACCAGATTTATCCTGATTGTGTGATTTTCACCATATGGGGCAATACATAGCAAAATCTGCAATCGGTTGATTAGACCCAATTGGCATGAAGTGGAAGTGAAGTGTTTTTTTGCTCTCCTAATTATGCAGGATTTTTTTTTGCTCATTTTGTCATTTGCATTTAGTATAATTTTATCCTAGTTTAAAACAAATCTGTGATTTACAAACAATGATTTAGTGCTATTTGATCCATTAAGCTAATTAATAATGTTAAAGTGTCATTGTTAAATCCATGTAGCTCTAATAGACCACTTGTATTCTCATCTACAGTGTACACTTACATTCAGAGCCGCTTCTACCGCTCACCAGAGGTGATTCTGGGCCATCCGTACAGCATGGCAATAGACATGTGGAGTCTGGGCTGCATTTTAGCAGAGCTGTACACTGGCTATCCCCTCTTCCCAGGAGAGAGTGAAGTGGAGCAGATCGCCTGTATCATGGAGGTGAGAGACTGTATCAGCAGTCAAAGAATTAGCTCATATTATGACTTTCTTTATTCTCTGAAACCATGCAGTTACGACTAATGGGGACTGGAGCGTCACAGCTTTAAAATGGATGCAAAAACAGCATAAAAGTGTCATAAAACCTTTACTGATTGTTAATTGTTATTGCCTGAAAATAGCAAAGAAAAGAGTCTTCAAAGTCTTTGAAAGAGTCTTTGGATTCTGTGGATGAAAGTTGTTTAAATAACTTTATGTGCTTTAATGATTCTTTTGTAGTGATTTGAAATGCAATGGTTGTTGAACACAATCATTTTTGATTTTGCAGATTATGGGACTTCCTCCAAATGACTTTGTTCAAACAGCATCAAGACGGAGGTTATTTTTTGGTAAGTACACGATTGCTTACAAATAAAGGTAACATTTTACGACAAGATTCCATTTGTTAACATCAGTTACCATAAACTAACAATGAAAAATCATTCTAAAGCATTTATTAATCGAAGTTGATGTTTTTCAACATTTGTTTGTACATTCTTAAAGGAGCATTGCGTAGGTTCTGAAATTTCTAACCGTTACTGACACCAGTGGCCGTTAGAGGAACTGCAGCCAGTCTCATGCTCGTTCTCAGTGCGCACACTCTTTTTTTTAACTTACGAGGAGTGTCCGTGGGTGTCTGAATTGTGCTGGAGGCTGGTCGCTTCTTTCCATCCGCAGAGTCCATTTGAAAACACTATTGCCGCTGCTTACTATAATGGCTGGCGTGCCGTACGGTTGTAAGCCCAAGTAGACGAGAGCGCGCATGACGTCACATTTTGTGAATTTTCGCGCCAATTCGGGCCCGACTCCTCCACACACAATTGAGCCTACAGGCTGATAGAGGCAACCGTGGTGGACAGTCGAGGTGTCTTTCTTTTTTTTACATCATGGTTGGCGCATACATGTACAAGTGAAAACTCTATCTTAAAGATTTTTTTTAAGTAAAAACCTCCACATAGCTCCTTTAAAATCAATATCTGTAAATATTATTTAATGGTCCTGAGCTGAGAAAAACTGACAGTGAAGGGTCATATTTTTTATTAACTAACGTTAACAAAGATGAATAAATACTATTACAAATTAATTGGTTGTTATTAGTTCATTTTATTTAATTCATTAACTAATAGAACCGTATTGTTAAGTGTTATCCAAATAACATTTAATTAAAAATAACTTTGTTCATGCTAACTTATTTTGACTGACATCTTAACAATAAAATATTCCAATCAGATTCCAAAGGTAACCCAAGGAATATCACCAACAGCAAAGGGAAGAAACGTCGACCCAACTCAAAAGATCTTGCCAGTCTGTTGAAGACCAATGATCCTCTGTTTCTTGACTTCATTCGACGCTGCCTTGTGTATGTATAGTAAAGTAATGGTTTGTTTTCATATTTATTATCCCCACGACACACATAAACAGATTCTTTCAACCTGTATCATCGGGTTCTTGTAGGTGGGATCCCACAAAACGCATGACACCTGATGAAGGGCTGCAGCATGAATGGATCACAGAGGGACGTCTCAACAAGCTCCATCCTAAACCTCGGACTATCCGGAAAGACAATGACAACAATTATGAAATCAGTTACCGCAAAGCGACTTTAAACAGGACAGGCAAGGGTCAGAATATGTTCTTATAAAATAATAATTGCTTATAACTATCGGCTATGATATACAAGGGCCCTTAGACATGCTGGAAAATGTGTGAATGTCTTAAACTAATGGATTTTTAATGAATAATTCTGAAATAAAATGAAATAACATGATATATAATTATAATAATATATGTTTTAAATAATTAAATTACTTTTTTGTATTAATATTGACTTTAATGTAACAATTACATTATTTTTATTTATTTAACATTGTATTATACTATGCATATTATAATTTATATCTTTTATTGTTCTATAGCTGATAAATCTGGTTCTGATGACAAAATTAAGCGGGTCAGTGACACTACAAGAAAAGGAGGCAAGATGGCATCAGAAGAGCGTCTGCGTCCTATAGGAGCATCAGCCGATGAAGAAAAGAGTGAAGATACAGGCAAAAGTGTGAGCAAAGATAGCAAGTCGGATTCAAGTGGAGAGCATTCTGTTCAGATCATCATCAAACCTCAGACAGGCTCAAGCACTGATTCTTCAGAAGGACAGGAGCCTCAGTTTCTCCCTCCTATTGTATAACACCCTTAAGAAAAGAACGAGTAATGTTTTATAGCGTATGGTTTATACTTCAGCCGCTTGGTCTGGACTTACCTATTGTGTTTGACTTGTTGTATGGCAAAAAGTACAAAAAGTCAAACAAATTATTTATTTTTTTAGCAGTTTCTAACTCATGGTCTGAGGAAAGAGGATATGATGTTTGTAAGATTTCTGTTTTGCACAAACTAAACTAAAATAAAAAATAACATAAAATAAATAAATAGAGCCTCTATATATAGTCTTATGTGACCACATCTACACTCTCCAGTCTAGAGGAATTAGATTAGTGGTCAAAGAGCGGTAGTCTGTGTTTTGATTATTCAAATGATTTATTGATTTCTAAGTAAAGTGAATAATTTGGTGCTTGTGATGTATTTTGAAAGGATTATTACTATGAGATTGTTTGTAACAATGGAATATTTTGCTGAGCATCATGCTATGTGCATGTTTATTGGGTCTAGTGTGCTTTTTCCTTTTTTGTTTCAAAACATCAAAGCTTTTAGTAATGTCATTAATAGAGCTCAAGGTAAACTTGAGTTCCAAAGCTGCTTTATTGTGCAATCTTACTGCATGGATTAACAGGGTTTGTATGCTTTGTTGTCGTTTGCCAGGTTTTTTTTATTGTTTCTGTGAGTTAGTGAGCTGTCGTGAAGTAATTACTGAGCCAAAGAGATTTATCATATACATTTTTGTTCTAGAGCAACATATCCTCAGACTAAATCTGACGAAAAGCACACTAGATCATCAGAATGTGCACAATACTTGTTTGATTGAATTGATGATGACTGATAATGATGGCAATGCTGTTGATGATTTAGATTTAGAGGGAAGGTCAAGAATGTTGACATTTAAAGTAAAATTAGTGGATCATTGTATGTTTATACCAAATTAAAATATTTTATGGATTGTAATAGTATATTTTCCTGTACATAGAGTTATTAAGATAAATACCACGCACCCTGTGGATGTCACCAAGTCATGTAAACATTAGACAAGGTTTTACTTGTTCTTATATTGTTTATTAGTTATAATAGAAAAAGAGATTTTTACTACCATGTGCTATCTCTCTCCTTTGTTGTTTTACAATTTAGTTCATGGGGTTTTAGAAGAAAGTCTTGGATCAAGGGTGTTAGGTAGTGCCTTTCAGTATTATAATTATATATGTTAAATTGTCTCCTGAAAAAATACTGTCATACTTATGAAAATAAAGATGTAATACATTTTTTTTTTGTGTGTGCAAAACTTGCTTTGGGTGGGGGGGGGGGGGCGCTGCGGGTATTCATTACTACATTAATATTTAGAATCGATGTTATTATAATGTAGGCTACTAAAACAATACTGATTTTTAAAAGTAGGTTATTTTTGAAAAGTTGGAAAATAACTGCTGTGCATATTTTATATGTTGATTTTATAGGTTTGCCTCTATTGTAAACAACTCGTAATGTTATTGCAAAGTGTGGGGAAAATCCTTTATATAGGCTATTGTCCGAATCCGACGCTTTCTGCTTTGTTTTTATAATATATCTATAGCTTAGTCTTTGCTTCTTCGACGTACTTAAAATTATACAAGATAAATGTATATTTCTGGAAGTTCTTTCCGTAGTACTGTCCCTAAAATTAAGTTTTGGCTATTTTCGGATTGCGTTTGACCCTCCCCAGCCTCCGTTCTGACGGCCAGAATCATGGCGGCTGTCACTCTGTTTTGCCGTCCTGCGGGTGTCCTACCCAAGCTTTCAGGTGAGTTCACAGTTAGATTAGTTTACCATACACACGGTGTGAGTGTATATAAATACTATTATGATTGAGGCTGTTAACAGAACGAGTAATATAGTGATTCGAAGATGTTTAAATAAGTTGTTGTCTTATGTTTTGTGACCCCGGCTGAAGACATCAGGCCTCATTTGTGCACTAGAACAGTTGAGTTGAAATATATTACTATTGTCAGAAATATGCTACTGTGTCATTTAAAACTATAAACGTGCGGTTTTGCTGTAAGATTTTAATTTTATTATTTTCAATTGAATGCAGTAATTATGTGCTGTGTGCGGTGCAGAATAATCAGAGACTGTTTTAAAACATACCTTGAGAGAATTTATAGACATCACCAGCGCACGAGATACACAGAACGCCTCTTTTATTATTCTATGATTCCTACGTATTCCTCTATACGTTCTGCAACCTTTATCATGCTATATGTGTATGCTACGTATTGTTATTCTAAAAGTCGCACTGCCAGATTAACCGTGTAAAGCCTAAATAAATAAAAAAACAATAATAATTATATATTTTTTTTAAATCGAATACTTTTTGTCAAAGAAAATTCTAAAAACTTTGCATATCATATTGAATGCATTGTTGTAGAAGTCATGTAGAACAGATTTGATTTCTCAGAAATTCATGTATCAAATATTATACTGTTGGATTTAGAGTCTTAAGATACAGTTTTGTCAGTGTACTTGAATTAGTTAAATAGACATATTTTGTTTTTATTTCTTCTGTCGTCAGGCACCTGTTCTCCAGTGTTGCTGGCGGCCGGTCCTGTGACCGTTCAGCATAGGAAGATCCATCATGCTGTGGTGCCCAGAGGAAAAGGAGGCCGCTCGTCTTTCAGTGGAGTAGCTGCAACAGTGTTCGGAGCCACAGGCTTCCTGGGGAGATATGTTGTCAACCGACTCGGTGAGTCCTGATATTATTCACTGTAAAAACCATAATGAGCCTCATTCACTTACAAGCCATCCATTGCTGTTTCATTGGTTCGAAAAGTTGTATGGGTTTATTTTAGGACGTATGGGCTCCCAGATCGTGATTCCTCACCGATGTGACCAGTACGATCTCATGTACCTCAGACCTATGGGTGATCTAGGCCAGATCATCTTTATGGTAAATGCACTCTATCCATAGGAAGAGTTTCATCTCTAATGAAAGTGGCCTAAACTGTGATGCTTTTACAGGAATGGGATGCAAGGGATAAGGAATCGATCAAAAGGGCAATTTCTCACTCCAACGTGGTGATCAACCTTGTGGGAAGAGAGTGGGAGACCAGGTACTAGAAAGTAGGGATTTTAAAAATACAATTAAAATGAAGTCCATGTTTACTATGCTTGTTTGTAGGGCTGCACGATTTGGCCTGGGTTTTGTGAATATATATCAATATGGATATATAATAATAATAATAATAATAATAATAATAATACAATAATGATGGTAATAATAAAATAAATATTACTAAATAAAATGTAAAAATTACTTAATACAATAAATACTAATGTAAAAATTCACTGTAAATAGAATGAATATATTAATATAATAATTGTCTTAATTTCTTAATTTTAATTTTTTTTTATTGATGAGCTGTTTATGTGAAGGAAGGAACACACTGCCATGCTTCACTCGAACACATACAGCACATATATTTATTTCATTAAACAGGAACCTTTGCCATTTGATAATCTGATTTATTTTGTAATTTCAGTTTTGATTTTGTTTCAAATTACTGTGCTAAAAACATCAGATCTTTTCTATATCTCAAAACCAAATGATCCTCAACCAGCCTAATGAACAAAATTCTTCCTAAGCTAAACCGAATTCTAACTTAGATACCACAAGGTAGTCTGTAGATGCATTCAAATAGATTATATTTCTAAAAAACATGCTGTCTTCTTTCCCCCTTTTAAAGGAACTACAAGTTTGAAGATGTCTTCGTCTCTATCCCCCAGCAGATCGCAAGGGCAGCTCATGAAGCCGGAATCAAAAAGTTCATACATGTATCCCACCTTAATGCAGATATCCGCAGCCCTTCCAAGTACTTAAGGAATAAGGTAAAAGTTTAATAATGTGCTTATATGGTGTATTGGGTGTGCTTATTATCAAATAGCAAAATAAGGCTGCTGATGTAGGTAAACCTTTCTAAAGTCAATAATAATGCATTTACAAAGTGGATAATTGCACAGTTGTTGTGTCCTAACTGGTCATGTTGCAGGCTGTAGGTGAGGCAGTGGTGCGAGAAGAGTTCCCTGATGCCATCATTATGAAACCCGCTGAATGCTTCGGAAGAGAGGATAGATTCTTGAACCATTTTGCTAGTAGGTGTCTGATTATATCCTGTAATCAGTTACTGATTTTAACTATTAAAAATATGCCTTGTTGTTTTATGTGTTTTGTGATGACAGAAGTAGAATTTGGAAGTAGTCTTAAAGGGACAGTTCACCTGTGTTTAAATTGATATTTCCTGTAATTGTTGTTGTGTAGACATGCGTTGGTTTGGTAAAGCTGTTCCTCTTATTGCAATGGGCAAGAAGACAGTCAAACAGCCTGTTCATGTGAGTATTAACCAGTTTGAACACAAGTAAATATTCATTATCATGGTCTCTGATTATGCAATATCTTGCTTTCTACAGGTGGTGGATGTGGCCAAAGCCATCGTTAATGTCATCAAAGACCCCGATGCTAATGAGAAAACATATGCTTTAGTTGGGTAAGAACCGGTACAGTTTCTCCTTCATTGTCTTCTAATTTTGGAAAGTTCACACTTTCCAATCTATGGATTCTTGTGTCCAAAATAATATGAAATGAATCTCTTGCTCCACAGGCCCAACCGGTATCTACTGCATGACTTGGTGGAGTACATATATGCTCTGTCCCACAGGCCATATTTGGCTTACCCCATACCTCGCCCTCTCTATCAGTAAGCATTTCCTTAAAAAAATCTATTTATATGACTTTTCTTAAAGGTGATGTATGCTACTAGTACTGGTGTCACCTAGACATGGTTTCGGCAGGTTTTTTTGAAGGTAAATTTTAAGAGTTTTGAAGACCTTTTTAAGATCCAAAAAAAAAAACTGTCTTGAATACAACCACTACCTTCTGATCACACAACATTTAAATTTACTTAAGAAGCAAAAATACTTAAAATAAATTTGTTATTGTTTAATTAAAAATGTATAAAAAATAAATGTTTATGTTTAAAACAAGAACATACACTTTGACAAATGTTAACTTTTTCAGAAAACAAGACTTTATGCCATGGATTAAGAAAATGTAGTTTGATAAAAAAATCACACAACTTTCACTTTTAACCTGACCGTTTACAGAAGTTTACCTACTTTGGCAGCCACATATATATTCCCTTTGTGTTTTCTGGTTTTAGCCTCATTGCAAGATTTTTTGAGATGAACGCTTTCGAGCCCTGGACGACCCGTGATAAAGTCGACCGGGTATGTGTTTCAGAGCATTACAAAATTATGCATTTATTATAGCATCAAGAATGTAACAAATAGTTAAAACCCTCATTTATAGTTCCACACAACGGACATGAAGTACCCTGACCTCCCAGGACTGGAGGATTTGGGCATTACCCCTTCCTCCATTGAGCAGAAGGCCATTGAAACCTTGCGTCGCCATCGCCGTTACCGCTACCTGGATGCTGAGATCGGAGAGACCAAGGCCGCCAAAACAGTCAGCTATTAAACAAGTGTCCAGTCAGATCTCTGCTGGTCCTCACTTGTTGTCTAGTTTCACTTTTCTGTACATAAATAAAGATATTCAACTTATAGCTTTTGCATGTTTTTTTTTCCTCCTTGTGCAAGTGCGATGCATTTTCTTACATTTGCCTGATGTAGAAAAAAATTACAGATGGGACAGATCAGATTTTTTAAAAATGTAAAACATTTTGTGAACAACATAGACAAAAATGTTATTTAATATTCAGTGTCTTTAATGACTAGTGGTCTTGTATGATAAGTTATAGGTCATTTACACGTGATTTATCACATGACTTTGATCCCACATTTCTTATTATCTTATTTTTTTTAAATTATTATTAAAAAATAAATAAAAGAAAACTTATTCAGCAAAGATACTTTAAAATGGATCAAACATGACAGTAAGACGTTTGTATTACTTAAAAAAAGTCTAGTTTTCAAATAAATGCCTTTTTAAAATCCAGAAATCCATTCCACTTCTCCAGTCAGCAATAGTAATGTGATGGGATGTCAGGTGGTGCGCTATTTACAGCAATTTACAGCAAATAAAGCTATTTATTGCCTGGCTTATTGCATCACAGTTACAGGAAGGTTACATCAACACTAAAATATAGAAATATATTCCCACTCAGTCAAAACTACCCAGAACAAAATGCAATATAAATTACGGTATTTTACTTTAATGTATAAATGTGGTATTGTAGGCTACTGTAGGTTTTTACAATACTGTGCTGCTAAATCTACAGCAATTTCTTACAGTGTACAGTTCTTACCAGGTCAAGAAAATATAATCATAAATCTATCATCTACCAATTAGGTTTTATGATAATTACAAAACATTGCTGCTGGTTTATGTTTTATTTAAGTCCCTAAATGTTATGTGTATATAACAGACATTTTATTACACTATAATCCAGAATGTTCTTTAAGGTCACAATACTCAAATTGTAAAAAATGCTATCCATATAAATGTGAGTTTAATAGAACTAAATAAGTGCTGTTCTTTATCATAGAATCCTGAAAAAACAAAAGAATTAAGCAGCACTACATTGATTATAACAAGAAATGTTTCTTGGTGAGCATAATTTTTTTTTAATCTTATGCTTCTGATCAAATCAGCAATTACTTTAACCACTCCCATATCTCAGAGGTGTCTTGCATAAATCAAAAGTGAACTATACAACGTTATTGACACTCACCTTTATGAACAAGCACTTGCATACCTTCTGAGGATTTTTCTTAGAAAACATGGGTGCAGAGAGCTTTTGAAAATGAGGATTGCTGCAAGAGTCTGTATGCTAGTTATTGGTATCATAGTTTACATTCTTGTGTACATATCATTTATCAGATCAGAAGATTCAGAGGTACTTAGAAGACTAAAGAGAATAGAAGATCAAGTTAATGAAATAGGTGAGTTTGTGCTCATTACATCCATTTTGAGAACATTATTAAAAACTGAAAGATTTCATTATCCTGTGGGATTATTTCAATATACTTCCAATTTCAGCCATAGAAATCAAAAAGTCAGAGAGACTGTTGTGGAACAGTTCCTCAGTAACAGATTACCACTGAACAGAACAATCCCCGATACTCGAGACATCAGGTAACTGCTTTACAACGGTTTCCTAGTTTATATATTTTCTATTTGAATATATGTAATGAATATTGTTGATTGCAAAGTATAAAAGTGTCAAATTATCCTTCAACAATCATTGTTATATGCTGATTTGGTGCTCAAGTAGTAATTCTTGTATGGCTAAATCAAAAAATTAATTTAATTTTATGTAGCAATTTGAAGGGGGGCGGATGGGGGGTCCAAAAACATACCCAAATTCTTTAACCCAAAAACTTGCTTACTCAGGGTGTGACCATTCCATTGCCACCTGCTGTAACTTGTGATTGTGTGTACTTTTTAATCGTTTAGTTTAATCTTTAATCCGTTTTTATTACTGGGAACAATTCTATTGTTTTGTTTAATACTCTGCAAAGATATGGCTGTATAAGTTTATATTTTTATGTTTAGCAATTTTACTTCCAAGCATTTGTTTGAAGCTGCCCTGGCAGTGGAAGAAGGGAGAAGCCTTCCCCTGCAGCCATCTTGTGCTTAAAAGAGCATATTTCAGAGCAAATTTCCAGTGAAGTTGCTTCAAATGTCACTCTGCGAGTGCGTCACAGCACCTAGACTGTGATGATTTCACTCGGGGGTCACCTTCTTCCATGATGATGGTCCTCCCACTCTGCGCTCCCATTTCTGGTGTGAGGATCAGTGCCCCTCATGGCTACATGCAGCCTTATATCCTTCAGCGCTTCTGAAGAGGGGATAACCGCTGACGACTCCATGTCATTAACAGCATCGGACACTGATGAGTAGGAGTGTTCAGAAAAAGAGCCAGAATCCCCACCTCTGACACAAACAACAAGGACAAGCTTGGACAGCGAGTCATCCACGTTCTGTCTAAGGCTGTGAAGGATCTTGGCCTGGCTTGGACGGCTCTGGAAGAGCCCACCAACAGCCTTCTTGATGAATGGTACCTGAAGGAACACCGTTGTACAATGGCAGTACTCCAGGTGTTTCAGGCCAAACTTCTCCGCTTCATGGACGAGTCTGACCAAGGATTCTGACGCCTTAAGGAGCTGCTCACAGCAATTGACCTGGCTGTGCATACTACTAAGGCAACGGCACAGGCGATCGGCAAAGCTATTGCCAATCTGGTGGTGCTGGAGTGACACCTTTGGTTGAATCTAACTGAGATCATGGACTCTGACAAGGTGGCCTTCCACGACTCGCCAGTCTCCCCTAAGGGACTATTTAGCCCTGCTGTAGATGGGTTTGCCGAGCATTTTATAATGGCACAGAGGACCTCGCAGGCTCTGTGCCACTTCTTGCCAAAGCGATTCAGTGTGCAGATTCATCCTGCAAAAAACCGATGCCACCTCAGTCCCAGCCAAAACCTGAGCCCGGGCTCCAGCAGCACCCTCAGATGGCAAAACATTATCCGTACATGAAGCTCCAGAGTAACGCTGGAACCTGAGCCTCAGAAGCTGTCCTAAACAGCATGCTGAGAGGAACAAGAGAGGATCAGTTCTCGCAGAGGCCGGAACTCCCTCAAAGAAAGCTTGATCTTGCTCTCCATCCCTCCGTTCAACACAGAGCGATGGAAGCTCCATTCAAGCTGGGCCCATCCTTCTAGTTCAGCATGCGCCCAAGCAAACTACCGCTGTGATAGTGGACCTACATACTCAAAAGCGCAATTCTCCTCTCTTCATTACCATGAACATCAATTCCCAGCCCCTGTGTAGCGCAATGCCTTTCGTAAAAGTGGAACAACTTCACTGGCCCAATCATTCAAACAGGTGAATTTAGTTGTAGGGGGCTGAGATGATAGACAAGGGGGCGGGGGAGAGATCGATTTAACCCGCGGCAACTGCACGTGATATGAAAAAAAATGGACACTTTATCTATCCAATCAGGAGGCTTACTTTAATAAGTGCCGCTCTTTCCGTTTCATTATTTGCTGTTGAGTTATCTGAAATGTAAATTTCATTTGCACTTCACAGCCACCATATAGTACTGATGCTTATATTTTTGTCCCCAGTGATTTTTTAAAGGACTTTTTGCTGAAAAGAGATTGTTTTTGCAGTCACTTTTGATCAGTATCATCTATCTATCTATCTATCTATCTATCTATCTTTCTATCTATCTATCTATCTATCTATCTATCTATCTATCTATCTATCTATCTATCTATCTATCTATCTATCTATCTATCTATCTATCTATCTATCTCTCTCTCTCTCTCTCTCTCTCTATATATATATATATATATACATATATATATACGTGTATATATATATATATATATATATATATATATATATATACGTATATATACATACATATATATATATATACGTATATATACATACATATATATATATATACGTATATATATATCAGTCATGGGTATCCTTGTTGCTGAACGTCAATTCCTTGGAGAAATTGGAGTTTTGGATGAAGGAATGACAATTTATGGAGGTGAAAATGTTGAATTAGGAATACGTGTAAGTCATTACTGCACATTTTGGTGCCAGAATTAGGCCTAGAATATGTGCTTGAATTTGATTAATGTCTAAAATGTAATAAATCAGGTCTGGCTCTGTGGTGGGAGTATTGAAGTGGTGCCGTGTTCAAAGATCGCACACATTGAAAGAGCACATAAGCCCTATTCACAAGATCTCAGGAAACCCATGATTCGAAACGCTCTGAGAGTGGCTGAAATCTGGCTGGATGAATATAAATCAAATGTGAATATTGCCTGGAATCTCCCTCTAAAGGTAATAGTGATAGTAAACATTGTTTAAAGAATAGCTGAAGAATAGAGAATAGATCACATATGTGCATATCAATAAATTAAAAAGTCATGGAAAAGTTCATTTATTTCAGTAATTCAACTCAAATTGTGAAACTCGTGTATTAAATAAATTCAGTGCACACAGACTGAAGTATTTTAAGTCTTTGGTTCTTTTTTTGTGATGAATTTGGCTCAAATTTAACAAAACTCACCAATTCCTCTCAAAAAATTAGAATACTTCATAAGACCAATAAAAAAAATGTTTAGTGAATTGTTGGCCTTCTGGGAAGTATGCTCATTTACTGTTAGGCAATACAGAAAAATAAGGGACGCCTGGGGGGGCCACGATGACCACAGGTCCGATGACATGCCAGCGATGGTAAATCACAGCTTAAAACATGTTTTCATAAAAGATACCACACGGTTAAACACAACCTCAGCTATAACTTATGTTGTTAATTCTACAGTAGCCTATTGAAGAATTCAATCATTTAAATTAGTTGTTTATTTGCTTCACATAGGCACTATATTTCTATTATTAACTATATCCCTCTAATTAAAATAATGCTTTGTCTGACTGTACACCTTAACCGTAATAAACAAATCGGTAACACTTTAAAATAAGGTTCATTAGTTAACTACATTAATTAACATTAACTAATAATGAACTGCACTTATACAGCAATTGTTCATGATTGTTCATGTTAATTTCCACATTTAATAATACTTTATTAAAATCTTGTTAATATTAGTTAATGAACCGTGAACTAACATGAATAAAAAACAATGAACAGCTTTATTTCTATTACCTAACATTAATAAAGATTAATAAATACTGTAACAAATGTATTACTTACTCATTGTTAGTTCATGTTAGTTAATACATTAACTCATGTTTAATAAATTAATCTTATTGTAAAGTGTTACCAAATGAAACAATGAAACAAATCATAACATAACATGATTCATTAACATTTTTAACATTATTTCTTAACAAATAGGCAACCTATGAAAACTAATGTAATCAATCAGAAAATTATTGAGGTGATAAAAAAAAACTGTCATTACACTATCTGCCTCAGGAGATGATTGAGTTCTCCCGAGGTATGCTGTCGCACATCTGACAAGCCACCGTGCACAACAGAGAACCCTCGCCGACGAATTGACCCGCCCTCCTCTGACTCTGATTGGTCGTGAACCTGAAACAAACCAATCAATCCAATGATGGCAGCGAGTCATACCCAATCAGGGGCAGAATAGGAGTCTTCACAGAATGCCCGTGGGATGATTTGTATGGGATGCTGCCAGGGGCGTCGGACTGGGGGTAAAACCAGTACTGATTACCAGGGCCCCAAAGGAAGAGAGGGCCCTTGAAAAGTCTGGAATATATTTTATTTTAACTGGATATTTTCATGGGGGGGGGGGACTTTGTCTTTGGTTCAGGAGTGGGTTAACAAAAGGAATATAACAACTGTAGCCAGTTGTGTGGTGGCTCTTGAAGCCTTGACCCCAGCCTCAGTCCATTCCTTGTGAAGTTCACTCAAATTCTTGTATCAATTTTGCTTGACAATCCTCATAAGGCTGCAGTTCTCTCGGTTGGTTGTGCATCTTTTTCTTTAACAATTTTTCCATCCACTCAACTTTCAGTTAACATGCTTGGATACAGCACTCTGTGAACAGACATCTTCTTTGGCAATGAATGTTTTTGGCTTTCCCTCCCCTGTGAAAGGTGTCAATGCTTGTCTTCTGGACAACGGTCAGATCAGCAGTCTTCCCCATTATCCTGAAATCTAGTGAACCAAACTGAGAGACCATTTTGAAGGCTCAAGAAACCTTTGCTGGTGTTTTGAGTTGATTAGCTGATTGGCATGTCACCATATTCTAATTTGTTGAGAATTGGTGGATTTTTGTTAAATGTGAGCCAAAATCAAAGACTTAAACTACTTCACTCTGTGTGCATTGACTTTATTTAATACACGAGTTTCACAATTTGAGTTGAATTACTGAAATAAATTAGCTTTTCCACTACATTCTAATTTATTGAGATGCACCTGTATTTACAGTCTCATTTATATTAATTTCATTGATTCTCATATCAGCTTGGACCTGGTTGATAAATGAACTGTTTTTTTTCTCTAGAATCATGGGATTGATATTGGTGATGTGAGTGAAAGAAAACGATTACGAAATAAACTCAAATGTAAGCCCTTCAGATGGTATCTGGAAAATGTATATCCTCTCCTAGACGTCTGGGAAGACATAATTGGTTATGGTGCGGTAAGAAACAAGGATGTTCAGAGTCTTTTATTATACACTTTTCCCGTGAAAAGACGGGATAAATAAAGCTTAGTTCAATCTAAACTAGTTATCATTAAACTGCTTCTGTTTTATTCTCATAACAGCTGAATAATGACCTTAAAGAAAAATTCTGTATTGATCAAGGACCTGTTCCTGGAAGTGTACCAATTCTGTTTAGGTGTCATTACTAAAAACCTCAGGTACTGTATGTGAGTGTAAACCTTTTATTTGAGTTACCACATCCAAAAAGCACTCTTCATTTAACTGTCTCTCACAGCATTGCTATTACAACCGTAATGGAGAGATCTACATTGGAGGCATCAAATCTCACACATATAACTCTAACCGTTGTCTAATGGATCCTGGTAGTGGAAAGACACCAGCGTTGCATGACTGTAAAAATGCCAAGGTGAAAGGATTGAGTATATACTGGGACTTTTCTCAGGTAAGGTCCTGCTGTGTATTTTATTTATATGTTTTATGGAATATTTCACATTGCTTAGCATTGCTAAATGTGTGTTCATTCTGTTTTGTCATATACAATTATATTTTTATAATTGTTATTATCAGTGAAAATGTATTTTCTGGTTTCTGTTTTATTTTTAGGGAAATGCAATAAAAAACAGAAACACAAATCGATGTCTTGAGATCGGCCAAGGAGGGGACTCCTACTATTATCTGATTTTGCAAACATGCACAGGACAAAGATGGACAATACAACATGTCATCAAAGACTTTTAAAAGATAATTTCAACGAAGTGGAAACATTGTAAAGGACGTAGATGTAGAAGGAACTTCAAAATGAAATGCATGTACAAGTATGTGAACTGGATACATATGACTGTGTTCTGTGTGTTTTTTTTTTTTGTTAAAGTTTAACCTGATACAGGTGACATCTTTAATAATATATTAAAACAGCTGCACATCAAAACATATCTTTGAGTGTTATATTGCTACTGAGGTCTGTGTCCTGTGACAGATTACATTATCATGTTTTTTTATTTTCAAAGTATCATTTTCATGTTGTTAAACTACTGATGACATTTCAAAATTTTGTTCAAACACTGATCAAACTATTACAGTAAAATGACATTGGTGTTGGCGTGCAGCATAACAAATTACAAATGCAAGATACATAATAAAAAGTACTAGTCTAAACGCTCCACTGCAGCCTGAATAAAGCGCATTATCATATGGATTCCAGTTATCAACGATTTAGAAAAAATGAAAAGGTACAGGATCAAGTTCTAAAAAGTGTTTAATTACCAGTAATTACTATTGAAACCTACATTAAATATGCATCTGGAGTATTTCAACCATTCTGATTAGGGCACCTAGGCTATGAAAAACAACAGTGAGAGGCGCAATTTTCAAACACGCTTCTTCAGTCTCTTAGCAACGTGTTTGTTTGTGGGCTTCCCTCGTTTTGTGACATCCAGTACGTCGATTATATTCGTTATATCGATTTGATGTGGTGGTGATACACAATGAATCAAGTTGAGCATTTGTCAGACCGAGTTGAAGCTGTTCAACTTGACAGAAGGAGAAACATGGAGTTACAACGCAGGGAGAGGGTCTTCAATGACACATTCCGTACGATTGGAGTAAGTTTGCTAGATGTAAACAACTTTATACAGCTGTAAACAACATAATATGCAATTTTCTCTCTCTCTCTCTCTCTCTTTGTCAGGTTGACAAGGATGCTCTCGACCACCAAGTTAAAGAACGAAGAGAGAAAGAGCAACGCCAAGCGAATGAACTGAAAGTCTATAGTGAGTTCTGTGAGGAACTTTTTTTTTTTTTTTGGTCTGGATCTTTTATTAAAAATATTATTTATTCATGCAATGACTACATTAATACATTTATATTTTACAATTAACTTTTCTCCCCAATTTTATTATAAAAAAAAATAAGAACATGTCCAGGTGCTGTAACTATCTGTATACTATATGTATACAGATAGTTACTATATGTATACTATATATAACTATATATAATTGTAGCACTCTTTATTCTAATTCTATTCCTCAAAAAAAAGTCTTCTTGCCCTCTATTATATATACTAAAAAATAATCAGTAAAGCAATTAATTTAGAAAGCTTGTGTGTGTGCGTGGACCATCACCTTCAACTCAACCTTGCCAAGACAGAACTGCTTGTGATTCCAGCCAACCCATCATTTCATCACAATTTCACCATCAAGTTAGGCACATCAACCATGTCTCCTTCAAAAACAGCTGGAAGCCTTGGAGTTATGATTGATGATCAGCTGACTTTCTCAGACCACATTGCTAAAACGGTCCGATCCTGCAGATTTGCTTTATTCAACATCATGAAGATCCAGCCCTTTCTTTTGGAACATGCTTCAGAACTCCTTGTTCAAGCTCTTGCTCTGTCCAGACTGGACTATTGCAATGCCCTCTTGGCAGGTCTTCCAGCCAGCTCTATCAAACCTTTACAATTAATCCAGAACGCGGCAGCAAGATTAATTTTTAATGAGCCAAAAAGAATACACGTCACACCTCTGTTTATCATTTTTCACTGGCTTCCAATAGCTGCTCGCATAAAATTCAAGGCATTGATGTTTGCCTACAAAACTACCACTGGCTCTGCACCCATTTACCTAAATTTGTTACTTCAGACTTATGTGCCCTCTAGAAGTTTGCGTTCTGCAAGTGAACGTCGCTTGATTGTGCCATCCCAAAGAAGCACAAAGTCACTTTTACGGACTTTTAAATTAAATGTTCCCTCCTGGTGGAATGACCTCCCCAACTCAATCCGAGCAGCTGAGTCCTTAGCCATCTTCAAGAATCGGCTTAAAACACATCTCTTCCATCTTTATTTGACCCTCTAACTTTAACACTCACTATTCTAATTCTATTCTTTAAAAAAAATCTAACTACCTTTCTAATCTTTTTGTATTCAATTTTCTTTTCATTTATTATGCAATTGTGTGTGTGTATGTGTAAAGACCTCTAACACTAGCTTGCTCTATTCTTTTTTTATTCTATCTGTTTTGTTTTTATTTATTATATTATTTAAAAGCCCATGCTACGTTTACGGTGTTAACCTAACTGAGACTTGTTATAGCACTTATATTTCATTGCTCTTTTTGTTGTTTTTGATTGCTTCCACTGTCCTCCTAATTTCAGCATTTTAATGACATTTTATGGTAACACTTATACGGTATCATTTGTTAACATTAGTTAATGTATAAACTAACATGAACTAACAATGAACAATACATTTGTTACAGTATTTATTGATCTTTGTTAATGTGAATAGTTATTCATTAGTTGTTCATGTTAGTCCACAATACATTAACCCATGTTAGCAAATACAACGTCTTTGGATAACTTCAATAACACAACTGACATTTACATTGAAGTTAACTCGAACTCCTTTCCTTTCTGTTATTAGCTGATGAGCTGCTGTGCAGTGATCGTGCAGCCTGTATCCTGGAGCAGCGTCAGAAGAAAGATGACCACCTGCTGAATGAAGCCATTGTGCAATTCAGACAACAGTTTCAACAACCGTCTAGCCGGCGTGAGTTTGATCTGAATGATCCAGAGCTGCTGAAGAAGCAGGAAGGGATGCAGATCCTGCCGGGCCTGGGTGGAGAAGATCTGGTCCAGAAGGACAGGCTGAGGAAGCAGCAGGAGCAGCTCAGAGCATGGTCCCTACAACAGCAATACGAACTAGAGCGAGCAAAACACGGGTTACAACAAGAGAGTAAGTTCACTGGCTGAATGGGAGCCCGTTCTGTCTGAGCCCCAAAAACTGTCAATTTAAAACAAAAAAATCAGTCACACTTGGTCCCAATCTTGAATGTTCTGCTTTATTCTTTCTGAAAGGGTATAGTGAATGAATTCAGTTTTTCCCAGCCCACCTATAAATGTTTTCTCTTTTTACAAACTATATAGTGCACAAATATGATCAAAGCAGTCTGGCTCTAGACACCCGAGCTCTTGAATTGCAGAAGATGGAGGAACAAAGCAAGAGAGCTGCAGCCATCACCACCAAAGACTTTAACCTTGCACTGGTGAGTCACTGACCACTAAAGTTCACAAGTTAGGTTTTAAAATTCAAGAAGAACTATCAGTACTCTCAATTAACCATCATTTTCCTGTTGTTCCATGCTGCTTCTCGACCACAGGCTGCAGAAATCACACACCGACATCTACAAGAGCATCATGAAGAGGAGGAAAACAACCAGACGGACATCCTGAACCAGCTAAATGGAGACCTGCTGATGGAAAACCCTGAACAGAATATTAGCGTGCTGGGTCCGTCTCGCCTGCGCAGGGACTATTACAAGGGAATGAGTCCTAAAGAACTCCAGCAGTACACACAATACCAGCTGCAGCAAGCAGAAGATAGAAAGGTAAAGCCAGCACTTGGTACTTTGTTTTTTCCACCTTTTATTTACGAGTAAGTAACATCAAATGGCACTTCTGAAATGTTTCAAACAATTAAGAGTTAATAACCAAACAAATGTGTGCAGCATGCCGTCATGGAGCAACAAGAGAAGGAGCTTCAGGAGCATCATGAGCGCATGACATCTGCCCGTGCTGCATTGCTGCTAGAAAGACAGCAAGCGCGTATTAATAAGGAGCTGCGCAGGGCAATGGACAACACCAATACACAGCTGGCCCAGGCCCATGACGCTCAGTGAGTTAAATAGGGTTTGGCTGACTATATGTGATTAGAACACCTATTAATTAATTAGAAATAACTTTTTAAATATTATGCATTTTAATAAGTCAGTGGACTAAACAGCAGCATTGTTAATGTTAATTATTTGAACAAAAGTCTGAAACAAAATCTAAATATTAGATAATTATATGAAAATGAAAAATGTGGCAGTGATAACTAACTAAAATGTATTAAGATATTAAAATTACTAAAACTGAAATAATAGCTTTTTTCATTTACAGGAATAATCATCTACAGGATGTGTACACCAACATTCCCGATGAGCGCTATTTTTCCCAGTTTAATACCAGCAGTAGATAAACATTACAGCTGGAACCTGAAAGATGAAGACCATCAGGGCTCGGTAATCGAGGACAATACACTATATCATTTTACAGTAAACACCTTAGCTTTAAATAGACCGGGGACTCCACTTGAAGTGTTTTGGAAAGCTGCACAATTTTTAATAGGTCAGTAAAGATGGCAGATGGAGTTGTAACACTTGTTTTTTAAAACATTCATGTTGTAAACAAAATGAGCTGCATATTCATAAACAACTGAAATCAGGTAACTAAAGTCAGCCTGCAGAGGTTGTTAAAGTAAAAATGTACTTTTAAAAACTTAAAAGGAATAGGTCACCCAAAAAAGAAAATTTGCTGAAAATTTGGATGAGTTTGTTTCTTCAATGAAACAGGCTTGGTTTAGCATTAAATCACCTCCTTACTAATGGGTCCTCTGCAGTGAATGGGTGCCATTGGAATGAAGAGTCCAAACAGCTGATAAAAACGTCTCCAGTCTCCACATGACTCCAGTCCATCAGTTAACTTCTTATGAAGCAAAAAGCTGTGTGTTTGTAAGTAACAAACCAGTCATTAAGGAATTTAACTTTAAATATTCTCTTCTGGCCAAAATACATAATAATAATATTATTATGCGTTAACATAATAACGCTTTTTCCAGTGGAAAGTCTATTCCCTTTTGACCTCTTACATCAGAATCCACTGACATATTTGTTTAGAACTGTTTGTTTAGAACTTTTTTCACTTGTAAATGGTGCCTAATCTATGTGTATTTCTCTTCTGATTCAGACGAGACATTTTCACCAGAGAAAGCAATATTATGGATGAAGGATTTTAGCTGGGTGCAACAGTTTGCAGTTAAAAACATTGTATTGATGGATTTATTAAAAACATGCAACTTTTTGCTTCACTGGAGTCTTGTGGATTACTTTTTGATAATTGTGATGTTTTTATCAGCTGTCACAACTCTCATACTGACGGCACCCATTCACTGCAGAGGATCTATTGGTGATAACTACTTTTTCAAATAAAATAATTAACTGACATTAAGTGCATCACGGTTTTGTTGTTTAACAGGTGTCCTGAATTCACAAAATTGCACAAAACTGCTGTCATCAGCTTGAAGTTGCAAGCACTACAGTCCTCCATTTTGTTTCAAGGGAAGTACAGAGGATCAGTAGTACATAGATTCTGCACCAGATGGCAGCACAGGCCAGTTCAAGAGAATACATTCATTTTCCTCATACCAAGTAACAGCGTTAATTGCAGTATCCACACCCCAGTATGTTCACCAATATGACAAACAAATGGGGAAAACATCTAGTAAAAATGCCCTTAGAGCATGCTTGAATCCTCCTGATTTACAAACTACCTGTTAAAGTAGTCTACAGTAAACTTTCCAAGACAAACTTGTCCCAATTTACCAGCAATACCTCAATAGCATTTTTCTTAGTTTGACCTGGCAATGAGCTGTACCTAGAAATGAAGAGCGAAAGGACAAATAAGTTACAAAAAAACAGCAAAGCCTGGTTGTAGATTTAACTTATGGCCAAAAAATGTCTGTATAAATCCTAAAGCATGAGAGTAGTAGTTATCCGTTACCTGAGGGAGTTTATGACCAGCTCTTTCAATGTGCCTAAATGAAAGCTCATTCCTCCAAAGCCCATGAAGGCTTCGTAAAAATCATGTGAAAGGGCAGTGGCCCCAAACAGAGCTGGATCATCTGAGCTGATAACTACAGGATGACCCTCAGCCATCAGTACTGCCACTGGGTGGTCCCGCATGTCTGAGACCAATTTCAACACCTGACAAAGAGTTAAAGCATTATTACATTTTTCAAATGAGTGGCTATTCAGACAATGAAACATAAATATAGCAAAGACTGAAAAAGTAGCATAGTGGCAAGGAAAAAAAAATATGTATAATGTACTAAAACAAAAAGATACACTAGTGGTCGAATGTTTGGCTTCGGTACGTTTTTTTTTTTTTTTTTAAGAAATTAAAACTTTTATTGAGTAGGGATGTATTAATTTGATCAAAAGTGACAGTAAAGACATTCATAATGTTACAAAAGGTTTCTATTTCAAATAAAGTTATTTTGTTCTTTCTATTCATAAAAAATGTATCCGTCTCCACAAAAAATATTTTTTCAAGTCAGCATATTAGAATGATTTTTGAAGAATCATGTGACACTGAAGAGTTTTTGCTGTATGAGACATTTTACCAACCTCAATCGTCTGAATGGCAATTTCAAACTGTAAATTTAATTCAAAATGTAACCTTGCATAAAATTAAATTCATATAGTATTTACATATTTACATCTTAAATTATGAGATTGTAGCATTTTTTTTATAAAAAAAAGTGAACGTTTAAGACACATTAAGTAAGTATGAATATCAAATCCTGTTTGTAACCTATTAAATGTGACAGTTTAGCAGGATATCTATATAAATAAAATAAAATAAAAATAAATAAAAAAAGAGGGCAGGACTTATCCGTTGGAAATTGACTGAATTATTTTAAATTATTGAATTATTTGAATAATTTTTTCACTTTAAAGGCATAATGAGTGAAGATATACCTGATTTGAGATTGGACAGACTTCAATAGGTACATCCATCTTTCTAGACAAGTCTTTAACTACAGGATGACGTGCCAAAGCGAAGCCGTGACCTATACGTGTGGTGTTGAATAGAAGAGCATCCATGAGGTTCTGATCAACATCTGTTCCCTGTGAATCTGTGTGGGAAAAGTGAATGAAGTTACCAGATTTTACAATAGCATTAGCATCCGTAAAAAAGAACAAGCACTCAAACTTTTTGAGCCTAAAGGACAACTTTGAATTACACTGCTTTGTACAAGATGAAAGAACCTAGATGTCAAAAGAAACCTGTCTCTCCTGCGTGGAAAAAGTAGGGCAGGTTAACACCCCTGTCTTCAGGTAGACTCAAAGCCTCCTTGAAGTACCACAGAGGTCTTCCAAGGTCTTCCTGTCCTACCTGGAGTTATAAAAGCAAGTGTTTCCTTCAGAGTTTATTCACAAATCATGTATTTTAGTAATATGCTCATCATACACTCACAAAGTCAAAGCCTGCCATGATATCTGGAAAGTTCCTGTGTAGTCTCATTGCTTCCTCTACTGTCTTCACCGCCTCAGTTGCATTTATACCCCTAAAAGCAACAGGAAATCAAATCAAACCAAATCAAACATTGATATAATGTTACAAAAGACTTTGATTTCAAATAAAAACAGTTTATTTGAACTATTATTTACCAAAGAATCCTGAAAAAAAATATATATCAAGGTTTCCACAAAATATTAAGAAGTACAACTGTTTTCAACATTGATAATAATAAGAAATGTCAGTATCAGCATATCAGAATTTATTCTGAAAGATCATGTGACACTGAAGACTGGAGTAATGACTGATGAAAACAGCTTTGCATCACAATAATAATTTGCATTCTAATTTACAACGTTTCTCTCACCTGTGGACGGTAAAAATCACTCGAGCTCCTAGGAAGTCTGGGAAGTTTTCTTTAAATCTTTTCACAACGTCCTGGCAGGCCCTCATACTCCAGTCCTTGTTATTTAATCTGCCATCAAGTTCATATGTCTTGAAATTATAATAAAAATGAACACATATTAGTATCTATTTACAGTACACTATTTTTTTTAATTTTCTTTATTTTCTAAGGAGTATTTCATCCATACCGCTGGCAGCAGCGCCCTGATTTCCACATACATGATGTTGTCCTCATAAAACTGTCTTAGACCTTCATAGAGGTAGTCTTTGAACACAGGTGCATAGGTGACCAACCCATAGGCCACCAAGAATGCCTGCTCAAATCTCTTCCACACAATATCTTGGCTCGGATAGGCTCTGTCTGGGTCCTCAGTGAAGAGCGTGAGATTTCGAATGAAACTGTTGAGGCAAAGAACATTTGAGATAAACATCCCTCACCTCCAGTCTCAGATTCACGACTGGAGATTTCTTTTCAGGATATACCTGTTGTCCAAATCAGTGCTGTTTTTAATCTTCTCCCTGAGGGATCTGAGCAAAGTCCATGAGGAGCAGCGTGGAAGAGACGCAGGCTGTCCGGAGGAGAAGATAAACTGCACGGTCTGCTCATCTGTGAAGCACACGTAGCAGTTCTCTCTGTAGGTCACGTTCTTCACCAGCCAATCCACACTCACCATACCAAAGTCGTGAACATGCAGGGCAGCACCTGGACAAAAGATCAGATAAATCATCATACTTAAGCCTAGGTGGAGTTTAAATATTTTGTACAGTGTCTTTCTGGCAAAAGTCATAGTTAGTTAGAAATGAACCTTAATAAAGTGTGACCATACATATAGGCATACAAACACAAAAAGTCTGCATTATTAGATTATAGCACCTTTAGGCATCTTCTGAAGCAAACTAAACACAGGACTTTGATCGATGAAGCGCTTAGCCTTGAAGAAATGCATGGACGGTGGGACGTGTCCTGCTTCCATATCATGCTGCTTCAGTTTCTGAAGCTTCCTGTCAAGCAGTTCCTCTCTCTCGTTCAGTGTTATGTTGCCTCCTGTCCGTCTAGACGCTTCCAGCCTTATCAGAGCCTCCCGCTTCCTGGGATCTGGTCCACAGTGACATGATGCACACCACAGAAACAGCATCCATATCCACATCAGGTCTCTTAGTGTCACCACGTGCATGGTTGTGATGTAATTCAACCACAGATCTCTGTGCTATTGATGAAAAGTAATAAACAAGTAGCTGGTTAATTATTTTTTAAGTGATTTTTATGTTTATGCACCACTGACTGATATTGATGGTATTGTATTTAATACTAATAACAGGTGATGCAGTAAATGACAAGTAAAATTAAATGTTTTCGGTTACTGGGGCCTATTCGTGTCTGTTGATTAGAATTCGCTTAATTTGAATAAAAATACATTTAATAGAAACACGTTATTTACAGATGCATTTCTCACCGATGATTCATTTGTGAAATGTGTACATTTCTAATAAAAAAATAGTGTATAGCTAGCTAGTAACATTATGTAGAAAAAACTATTTTTTTTTTTAGAAATATAAATCAATTGAAACATAATTAATATGTTCAATTTATGTTTTAAAAGACACACACAGAGAGAGAAAAAAATACTCATTAGAACATAGTCAGCTGTTAATTTTACTGGTCTATGCTGAATGTACTAGCAGTATTATGTGTATATGAAACTGCAGAAAAGGGGATTTGCTCACTGCTTGCACTTCTTTTTTACCTTGAAGGAAGTTTCAACCTCCAACCACCAGTTTCAACCGTTTTAACCATCAGATGTCAGCTGTTGGAAACTGTTTACTTCTATAGCAAAATATAAACTAACACATATGATAGAAATTAAATCTATCAATCCTGCTAAAACAATGTGACCATCTGTTACAGACCAAATTACTGGTAAACAACCCACATGACACAGCGGTACGCTACCTATTATCAGTCATGATTAAGTCTGTCTAGCTGTTGTGATATGTTTTCTTTATAACGCTTATATACATCCTGACATGCCTTTCAAGTTTCGAAACCATTTAATTGCGAATTTACTTATCCAATAAGAGTTTTTCACCAAGCATACATTAAACCGCATCAGTAACGGTTAAGGTACCTGAATAAAGCCCAAATAAACGTACAGAAAAATAAATACCTTCCGAAATTAGAACAGGTCTTCTGACAACTGAGTACGCCGTGTCTCAACACACCGGTAACAAAGATGCAATTTGTTTTATTTAACCGAGCTTGACTGACTTCTGCCCCACTTCTGACTTCCACAACAGACAGTGACGTCATGTCATTGCTTGAAGCTCATTGGCTCCGCTGTGTGCTAGTGCGCGAGGACAAAAGACTGAGGACAAAGACTTGTATTAAAAAAAACTAAAATAATAAATTCATTTTAGTCTTGTTATTTAAAGTTTAAATGTCCAGAAGATGACGAGTGATCACTATGAACGTGATATCTCTTACTATTCCGGTCTTCAGTGAGGCATTTGAACCGACTGAAATCTTTTTGAGACTTTTTCTGAGTAACGTTACAGTACAAGGAACAGACCACGATTATCTGTAATATATACAGCATATGTATCATGACAATGTCTGTTAAGAAGTTATTAACAATTTAGAAGTGCAACACGTGTTACCATGTATTCTTACCATGTAAGTACTTTAGTGTACCACCATGTAAACGCCAGGTTATCAAAAATGGCACGGTCTGCAGTGTACAGGTGCTGGTCATATAATTAGAATATCATCGAAAAGTTGATTCATTTAACTAATTCAATAAGTGAAACTTATATATTTTATTCATTCATTACACACAGGATGATATATTTCAAATGTTTATTTCTTTTAATTTTTGATGATTTTAACTGACAACTAAGGAAAATCCCAAATTCAGTAACTCAGATAATTAGAATATTGTGAAAAGGTTAAATATTGAAGACACCTGGTGCCACACTCTAATCAGCTAATTAACTCAATCTTAATGATTTTCCTTAGTTGTCAGTTATAATCAAAATTAAAAGAAATAAACATTTGAAATATATCAGTCTGTGTGTAATGAATGAATATAATATACAAGTTTAACTTTTTGAATGGAATTAGTGAAATAAATCAACTTTTTGATGATATTCTAATTATAGGACCAGCACATATTTTTTATAAAACAGAAAAAATGACAGAAAGAGCAGCATCTAATGAAACATAATTTATTTAAAAAAAATGTACAGTATAGAAAATACTTCGGTCCATTTCGAAAATAATTTTTCAGTCAGGTAAGAACTTGTAAACTTTACGTTATGAAAGTTACAGGTGTTGTTTTGGATGTCATCTTAATTACTGAGATAAAGTGAACCGTTTCAAAACAAACATGAGGACACATTTATATTAAAAAAGACAAAAATGTACAAATCATAAGAGCAAATAAATATGATTCACATTTAACCAACTAGTTTCTTAACTAGTACAGACAGAATAGATGACAGCAGAGACGTTGAAGGGTGGATTTCAAGAGATGCAGATCTGTTACCAAATACCCAGCAATAAGTGAAAGAAAAGAATATATATATATATAAAAACATATATATATATAATATATATAAAAAAAAAAAAAAAATATATATATATATATATATATAATATAAAATATATATATATATATATATATAAAATATATATATATATATAAAATATATAAAATATATATATATATATATATATATATATATATATATATAAACTATGTACACAGCTAAACCCACACATTCCTGTAGTACATTAGAAAACTAAATTCCTTTATATATTAACAGTGGAGTAGGACAGTCCTCTGACAGACTGCTAAAGTGATAATTCTTCACTTATTAGCGAAGACTGGTACAAAATGGTGGACAATGTCAATGTCATCTCACAGCTGCTAGTATTTCCATATCCCTAGTTCATAAAATACATATAAACAGTTTTTGTCCACAAAAATATTACTGTACGCCATTTTGCACCATCATAAGTTTCTGGGAAAATGATCTCAGTGTAACACAAAATCACTGTCAAATCCTTCGTATAAGGTGTACAACTTTCCACTTCAATGTTTGGATTCCACAAAATGGCACAATGAGGGCAAAATTTGAAACTTGGATTGTTGCCTTCATTTTACTTATGGTTGATAAACCACTTAAACACCAACAATCAAAAAGTGGAATGCAGATAAATGTAATCATGTTCAAACTTGGCACTGATAAAGTAATAATTACAGTTTTGTTTTGCAAGTGAACATATTAAGGCTATATATAGTGTTGATGTACATATCAAGCTGTAAATCATGAAAAAGGATATCGAAGTATACAAACAAGTGACCAAAAAAATGAAGATCTCCACATGTGAAGGGATTAGACAATGTGCCACATTCTGGCATTATGAGGTAGATATTCTTCCTGCCATATTTTCTTGAATTGTGGTTTCTTTTTAATGGTTTGTTGACAAGAGCAGAGTAAAATAGGCTAGTAATTTGGACAGACCAAGAGGACACATAAAAAAACAAGCAGATATTCAAAGCAATTCATTTAGTGCAAGACAATAGTAGAAGCAATTAAAATGAACAAATCAAGTCCATCCTTCCTTCCCCCATTAAAAACAAAAAACATTTCAAAGAAATATTAGAGTAATTCTAAAAACAGTGTGACAAACGCCATTAACCACATGTACTGGTTGCCTGGTTCCCATGTCTATACTGAAGATCACAGATGAATTTAAGTTAACCATAGTTCCAGTGACATTTCATGGCAATTTTTTTCTATGAATATTCTATTGACAATACCCGTATTAAAACCACTACACCCTGAGGACACATTCAGTACATTGAATTAAAAGAGGAAGCATTCATGTAAAATATGAGCACATCCACATATCTCCCATTGGATAAAAGGAGCAATTTTTTTTTTTTTTTTAATGTTTTAAGGCTAATATAGATTCTCTCATCTAATGTGTTTTTAGTATTGAGACTCTACCTAGTTGTCAATTGAGACAAAAATTCAATTTAGATTCCAAAATGTAAAACAAAAAAACATTTAAGATTGATGGTCAGTGATGAATGATATCAGGTGACAACAATAAACCAGCCTTCAAGGAATCCCAAATGCTGTGGATAACTGTGAATTAGAAGACCGTGCAGATATTAAGATGAAATATGGCTACCTCAGTATCTGAAATCTGGTTCATTCTGTGCACACATAAACTAGCAGGACCCATCAATAAGGAATAAAACAAGTGAAAAGTTTTAGTCCCATACAAAGGAGCACACATATAAGTTATGCCCAAGGCCACCAATTCCAGTATGAAAGACTATTCCTAGTGCATAAATAGAGAAGCCAAGTTCTCTGCCAGAAAATCAAAGACAATCTTTAAATTGAAGTGGCATTAACAGAATGCAGATAGATACTGTGTTTTAGTTGAGATGAACATCACCTCATTAAAACACTCCAAGTGTGGCGTTTCCTATTGGAGCAGAAGATTAATCTTTTATTCCTTAAGTTGAGTTACTACTACCACTACATCTAAAATCTTTCAACAGAACATTCAACAAGTACATGAAGGTAACAGAGTCTAGTTTTCCACGGAGCTTGGAAAAAGCTCCAGTACTCTCAGTACCTTCTTTACTACACCTGAGTTTAACCACAAACTGGTAAATCATATCTTGCTATTCTCATGGACTGAAAAAACAAATCAGTTTATTTACTTCCCAAGTAACAGCCCATGCAAAGGAGACTGGAGATATTGTTTCTTTGTAGGGAATGAGGCCAAAGAGACATTCCAGGCTGAGAAGAAAAGCTCTAGACCAGTATTATGGAACAATAAACAGGTCTGAAGATTCACAGCACTTCCTTGGTACGTGGTCCCACTTCTTGGTACTGCAAGTTATTCCTTTCCCTCCTCACTGAAAGGCAGTGCCAAGTTTTCTAGGTGGGTAGTGGAGCATGTCTGAGGATCAGGACTTCAATTGATAAAATAACTTGCCATTTTCAGCAAATTATCACATCAACAATCTTCCTGATTTTTGTTGTGGTCTCCATTTTCCTGTATATTTCAGGATGTAACGGTGTTGTACAAAAATATATTAATTTTTCTTGAGTTTCAATGAAATCCTACTTTTCATACTAGTTTATTTCCTTGGCCATTGGGAGATGCTGTACCCAACATCTGGTGCCTATCAGACAAGAAAACGGGTTACTAAAATTTATAAAAATTAATGTGAAAGCGGATCATTCTTCTGGATCCAACTCAATTATATCATAAGATCTGAGAGTTAAATGAGATATCTTACCCAGTGTGAAGTAAGTGTTCTGCAACCACTGCTCTTTGAGCAACCATCATTCCCTGGAAGTGCCCTGCAACATTTGGATGCCTGTACATAGCCATGCGAGTTTGGCCTGGAGAGAAAGGCAGGTGCAGGTGCCTGTGCCTCTGTAAAGCTTCCATCAAATGTGGATGAGGATGCTGTGGTGCAAAATGTCCACTGGGAAACTGCTGACTAGAATATGGCTCACTTGCCACCATATGGGATGGAGGAGCACCACTCTGCTGCATGCTGGGATACATGCTTTGAGGCCCATAAGGGAAACTGGGGTGTGGCTGAGCTGAAGTACGATGTTGGGCTGTAGCATTGTGGCTGTCCAGGTCCAAGATCTCCTTTGGGCTCTCAGACCGTTCAGAAGGCTCTTCAGTCCTTGCCTGCTTGGCAGGGCTGCCATCGTCTCTGTTTTCCAATGCACTGCTATGGGACCCATCCGGTAAAGGAATAGGTGACATTAAACCTTCAGCAGATTGATCTGAGCCATGTGGAGACACGCTACTGTCCTTGCGTCGGCCATTAAAACTTCCAGTGGATGGTGATGGGTAAGAATTGGGCATCATTGGTTGCTGAGGGTGGTACGGAGGTCTAGGCCACTCCTCAGATGGAAATCCAGGTCTGCCATTTCGTGGGTGGTGATAGAACTGCTGCTGCTGGAACTGAAGATACATGCTGGATTGGCCTTGAGGATGCTGTGTGGCCATGCGATACTGGTATGGAACACCTTGCTGGTGATAAGCAGGATAGTGTACAGGATTTTGATGAGGGTTATTTCCCTGTGATGGTGGTCCCTGGTTTTGGTAAGGCTGGTGATCTGGTGGGTTTAATGCTCTACCCATCTGTGGACCAAAGTGTTGATGTGCTGGCTCAGTTGCACCATATTGGGTCACAATTTTACTCTCTGGACCCTGAGTGTGTATTGGAGGAGCCTGATTGTGAAAGGGTGCTAGCTCCTGCCTTCCTAGTTGGGTTTGTGACTCTGGACTGAAGGGCTGTGGTTTGTAAAGCCCACTGGCATGATCATTCCTAATGTCAGCATTGCTGCTATCCTTGGAGGCTGTACTACCACCTGACACTTTTCTGCTCGTAGGCTCACAGGGCCTTTGGTCTCCCTGATCAGCTGGAGAGGGTTGAGCAAGTGGATGTGATACAGGGTGGCTAGGAGGTAGAGAGCTGAGGGTAGCAGGCTGATGAACACCGGGCTGACCCCCCTGAGGTGGAATCTGTGGCATTCCATGAAGAGGTCCCACCTGTGGCCCTCTGACTGGTCTATTGTGTGGTATTTGCTGTGAGATGTTCTGAGGATGCTGATGAGATTCATTTTGTGGCATCTGTTGAGAAAGATTCTGCAGAATATGTGAAGGAACATTCTGAAACTGTCGTTTAGAACTATTCTGAATAAATTGTTTTGGAACATTTTTATGGATTTGTTGAGAGGGATACTGGGGAATTTCCTCTGGGATTTTATGAGGCATTGGCTGAGGACCATTTAGGGGTAATGAAGAGTCATTCACAGATTTTTGCTGTGGGCGACCTGGTTGGGTTTGAGAATTTGGGTGGTCACTGTTGTGGATTTTCTCTAGATTTGACAGTCTATGTTTCTTTTCATTCTGACTAGGATCTTCTGTGCTAGAATTGAACACTGATGCCGGAACTGTTCCTAGAAGTGGTTGCTCAGATTTTTCTGTTGGATTAAGATGAGAAAGCATGTCAGCTTCAGTCGAGGCATTTTCTCCAGTTGACTGTTCATTACCAGATTGTGGACTTGAACCTGTTGGGATATACAATGGTTATAAAATGTGCTTAAATCATGCAAATGCAAACTCCCAATCTAATTTTCATTGAAATCAATACTGCAATGCCAAACATTGCAAAAAAATACCACTCTCACCTTTGGGGGATATGGGAGTGTGCTGGATGTTTGTAGCATCATCTATAGAAGGCCTGATGAGCTGGTTTTCATGAGAAGACAAAGCATCAGAAGCTAAAGTATTACCACCACATTGTGGGGTAGGCTGAAAGTTCTCAACAGGAGGAGACGATGAGGCAGAGAGTTGCTGGAGGGCAATCATCTCTGGACTATCAAGCATGGAAGCCAAATGTTTCCTCAATACCTGAGGAGCCCCTGGTTGTCTTTGGCCAATAGGACTTTGGGAGCCGACAGAGGGCATTCTATATTGACCATTTGTCACTGCATAACCAGTACTGTGTGGAGGATGGATCATGTTGTTATTGTATGGATGCTGGCTAGTTGAACTCTGTTCTTGCATCATAGGTCCACCAGGTGTCTGCTGCCCCTGATTGTTCATGGGTGGCCACATCCTGGGTACATTCATGCTATGGGGGCCATAAGGAGAGTAGGAACTATGCATTGGCACACCTGGCCTGGGATACCGGTTCCCCACAGGCTGCATGGACTGCCCTTCTGGATGTTGCCATGAAGGGTACATGTTGCCTTCAGGTGGAGGGGCACAGAGGCCTCCAGGCTGAAGGGTCATTGGCCTTGGGCCAAGAGAAGGACCATGAGTAGGACCGGGATAAGAATGTTGCTGATGTGGATGTTGTAGTGGTTGACCATCAAGTCTAATTGGGTATCTAGGACCAAGATTTGGACCATTTATGTGGGAACCCTGATTAAAGAAAAAAAGAAAACCATTATAAACAACCTTCAAGTGGTGAGGAACAAATTTTCCTCACAAAGTGATCAAAACTAATGTTACTGGTGAAGATCACTACATACCTGCATGTTGTAGTGAGGTATATGCTGAGTTCCATGATCCATTGGTGGCCTGGACATGAGGGGTCTCTGTCCAGGATATGGATACTGGGGGTCAATCATCATTTGTTGAGCATACATTCCTGGTCCTAAAGGACCTGCAGTTTGTTGAAACTATAGGCAAAAAAAGAGCACATCTCTTATGAAAGTGAAGTGAAAGTGACGTGACATTCAGCCAAGTATGGTGACCCATACTCAGAATTTGTGCTCTGCATTTAACCCATCCGAAATGCACACACACAGAGCAGTGAACACACACACACACACTGTGAGCACACACCCGGAGCAGTGGGCAGCCATTTATGCTGCGGCGCCCGGGGAGCAGTTGGGGGTTCGATGCCTTGCTCAAGGGCACCTAAGTCGTGGTATTGAAGGTGGAGAGAGAACTGTACATGCACTCCCCCCACCCACAATTCCTGCCAGCCCGGGACTCGAACTCACAACCTTTCGATTGGGAGTCCAACTCTCTAACCATTAGGCCACGACTTCCCTGAAGTACTGGCAATAATAAGTGCTCCAGAAGTGCTTTTATGATAAGTCAAAACTAATTTGTTTCAGCCGTCAACAATAAACAAATTTTCTTGTGTAGAGAGTGTAGTCCAACCTGTTGAACAGGATGTAACATGCCAGACTGTTGCTGCCCTGGGTGGATGTTATGAGGATGTGGGGGACCATTGATGTAGTATGGGGGAGGGTGTTGTAAAGTAGATGTGGGTTTGTCTTGTTGCTGATAATTTCCCTTTCCACTATTGGACGTTTTGCGTTTTTGAACTTGCTCAGTGGCTCTGATCAAGCTCTCAGGACCCAACTGTTTGTGACTTTTGCTCTTTTTCTTATCCTTGCGGTCCCGGTCCTCACTGTTTACGTGAAACTCCTCATCCGTGTCACCATCCTCGGCAGGGAAGTGCTTCAGTAGGGCCCGGCTAAAGCAGCGTTCCAAGGACTCAGCCATTATTGTGTATTCTGTGGATATACAGACAGGTAAACAAGCGCACACACATACAATCTCATCTCCCCATGCACAGCAAGCACACCAACCAGGTCACAGAACCACAGTTGATCTCTGACCCCGCCAGCCCCAGGGGAGTGTATTCTGATGGATGGCTCCAGGGAGGGGAGCTGCGGGGCTGGAATGTCTCTGTGGCACTGCAGGACCTGATGCACGCAACGCAATCAATGTCAGAGCTAGGGCTGGACGATTAATCGAAAATTAATCAAAACCGAAATTCAGAACCTCTAACCGACGTAATTTTCCCATGTCGGTTATTTCGGTTTTTTAATCCTTTAATACTTCCCCTTAAAAGCATACTACTGCGTGTGTAGCCACATGACTCTGCCCCGTCCAGTCAGTGGCATAAAAACAAAACACGGAGGTGAACGCTGGTTCAACACATAGTGATGGTATGCGTGCGTGAGCCTTGCGTCTTCACTAAACTCTGTCAGTTGTATTTGTTTTATGGTTTGGACATTCCAGTGATTAGACGATTGGATGTTTATTATTATATCGAGCTCCCATGTTCGCGCAGCTGCATTGAGACACGAACACTCATATAAACAGTAGCTATGAAGATCGCGGACACAGAGGAACGCAGAAACTAGTTGTCAGCGCTGTCCTGTGATTTATCACTAAAGTAGCTTAGAATCTCAAAACTTATAGCATATTTTTCTACTTTGAAGGAGCTAGGCTATTTACAACACAGCTTCACAATAATATAGAGACGGAATGATTAATTCACACACGCAATCACTCATACTGGTACTGTGTTAATTATCTATTACACGAGCAATAACCTGTAAGAAATGTTACGAGCATAGATAAAATAACTGCTGATAGTGAGCTATGATGTCAGATCGCTCTTTCAATAGGAAAAATATCCCACCTTTAATAGTTAATCATATTTACAGTACAAACCTTGTTAGTGAACTATGAGCAGACATCTGGCAGGCCACCCCATAAAGAAGCATTTATTTTAGCCGCGAAATCAAGGATGCGACGCGTCTGGTCTAGCATCGCATCTGTTTCCAGCCTCTCGTGCACGCGCTCTCGCTACACAGGTTCATTTTCGCGAAAACATCGCAGAGCAGTGAGGACAGACAACGAGCTGACGGACACGACACAGCAGGAAACAGCACTCAAAATCTTCATTCAGATTTTATTAAGAATTTCAAACTATATATAGTTTTGGAGCTTTTTGGAGCCATGCGCACTCCCGCTTTGCCTCAAATTCAAGCAAAGCAGGAGTGCATTTTTAGTAGCATGAAGTAAACACTGAAGGAACATCCGATCCATGTTGAAAGTTACACTACAACTTACTGACTGTGTATCATGTAATCACTCAACGAGTGTTTCAACCGCGGAAAGACAGCAGCTAGAAGATATTAACAGCAGAAAATCCACTCACTAGTGTCCATAAACTAGTGAGAAAATGTAATGCAAAAATTACATTTATATATTTACTCAATGCTTTTTATTATTATTATTATTATTATTATAATTAATAAAAATGTATATATATATAACGTTGAAAATGGTCTAATATAAATTTGTATACAAAACAATTGTTAGGGTTCCCTGTAAAGCCTAGTTTAGAACAATTTAGAAAAAATAGTGTACGTTACCAGTCAAAAACGTTTTAATGTTTTTTCTTTTTTTTTTTTAAGAATTCTCTTCTGCTCACCAAGCCTGCATTTATTTGATCCAAAATAAGGCAAAAGCAGTAATATTGTGAAATGTTTACTATTTAAAATAACTTTCTATTTGAATATATTTTAAAATGTAATTTATTCCTGCGATTTTTAAAACAGAATTTTTGCGTCATTACTCCAATCACATGATCCTTCAGAAATCGTGCTAATATTCAAATTTGCTGCTCAGAAAAGTAATTTTAATTATTATCATGTTGAAAACAGCTGAGTATAATTATTTCAGGTTTCATTGATGAACTGAAAGTTCAGAAGAGCAGCATTTATCTGAAATAGAAATCTTTTGTAACATTATAAATGTTTTTATCATCACTTTTGATCAATTTAAAACATCTTTGTTAAATAAAATTATTTATATAATTCCCATTTTTTAATACCAGGTTGGAGTTATACACTGATTTTCTGTCATGGACCTCCTGAATTAGCCTTGGCCACCCCATGTATAAAACTCTAGCTCCGCCACTGACTATGAGGGCAAAAAAATAAATAAAACAGAAACAAAATAATCGTTTATTAATCGTAATCGAGGTAAAATGTTCAATTAATCGAGGTTTTGATTTTAGGCCATAATCGTCCAGCCCTAAGTGCCTTTTCACATACTTCCACTACTACTATGACTTGCTTTGCTCATCAATTTTTAAACACTGCTACACATTCCTACATTTTGTTGAGTAGATTATTTTTTAGCACTTCTTTTTTTCATTTCACTTATGCTTGACTCTTCTGCTTAACTTCGCAACAAAACAGAGTTAAATCATATTTACCACTCTCTTCTCCATTGTATTCCAGACAGTTCTCAAACATAAGCTTTACATCGGCCACAAACTCATCCTTGGCAACGTACTCCCCATCATTCAGCTTTCTCTCAATGGTGGACAGGTCCATTGGAGTCTGACAAAACATTTTAATTATCTTATTGAATTATTCTTAAGGTCAAACAATATTTTTTATAACAGCTTGTATGCCCACCTGTATGATTTCATGATAGTTGGGAGCGTAAGACTCATCAACAGGCTCCATGAAAGGCCAGGCATCTTTGTGAGCTTTGAGGGCATCCAACACTGAAGAGAAAATTATTTTATATTATTTCAGTGGAGCTTCTACTTTACTGTAGGTATTGAATGAGGAAACAAACACTGTGGTTTAATCATAACACAAACACTTACCTTTGTAGAGAGCAGTGTAATCATCGTCTATGTCATAACTACAATACAGCAAGAGAAGGGAGTAATGAATAGCAACAACCACACCAATCTACACATAAAAGCTTACACATTAATTAACAAGCAAAACTAACACCAAATATGTGTTAGGAGATTTTTATCAGAATGTAAAGCTAATACGGAGTTTGAGAGTTAAAACAAACTCCTTACAGCTCTTTGGTGCGACGTGCTCGGCGACTAAGTGAGTGAGTCTCCAGATTCAGCAGCTCAGGGGGAAGTTCTTTTCCTTGAGAGAGCAACCAGGCCTTCTCCTCTCGCTGCTTCCTTCTACGTGCACGCTCTGAACAACGTAGAAAAACATATCAGTGAATGACAGAATAAAAAAGCACTTTACACTTTTAATTACCATTAATAGTGCGATTGTCACCTGCCCACTTCTGCCTAGGCCAAGGTAATGAAAAGTTTTAAATCAAATAGTAATAAGAGCAATTCATCAGGCAGCTTTAGAAGGCACATTTGATCAAAGGGCACAGGCAAGATAAAGGAGAGAAATGCTTTATGTGCTGAGATTAAAGGCCCTGACTGACACACCCTGCTAGGAGGATAAAAAGAGGTTGAGGGAAGAAACCACTGGAAAGGACTGCAGGCCCAATCTTCATCCATAATACATTAATGTGGATAGGCCCATCAGCAGCAGCACAATCAAGAGTTAATTAACCGGCTGACAGGGGATATCAGCTGTATGATTGTCACGAGGAGTGAGGCTCATCGTTTCCCCTAGCTCAGCTCTTTATATGATTAAAGCAACCTTGTGTTAAATTCATGCTGACTTCAAAACCACCATGTTGAGACAAGACCACAGAATGTGCTCTAGCGCCAGTGTGTGTTTAATCACGCTTCTGGGGAAACTTTGGTCACTGGTTGGCTGAACTATGACTCACCCTCGACAGCTTTGACTCGCTCCTGTTCCTCTCTCTCCCGTTCTTCCTGAAGCAGTCTTTCTTCTTCTTGCCGTTGTTCAGTGAGCAGGACTTGCCTTTCCAGGTCCTCCTCCCTCTGCTTGTCCACCTCAGTTGTGGCTCGTGTCTGCTTTACCCAAATTCATCAATGAAACCATAGCTTACATCAGGAGTTTTCAACCTTTCCAAAACTTTGAGGAAGCAGCATTTGCCCGATCGTTCAGACAGTTTTTGGGGGCTAAAATGACATAGTAGGGCTGAAGTCTAAAAAGGGTTTAGGACTGTCCCGGTATAGAGTGCGTAATTATAATGAAACAAATATATAACCTGATAATAAATATATTACCTGATTCAGTGTGATGGGTGAGCCTGTTTCTGATCGCAACATGCCAATACGTGGTTGTATTCCCGACACTGCTTACCGTAAATCATCTTACACTGTCAATAAGTGTGACTGATACTCAAGCCAACACTTCTCTAACTGTCAACTGATTAGCAGTGGGACTAATCAGACTGCCCCCTTGGGGATGGCTAAATATTTGCTAGCTCGTATTCATAAATAGGCCTCTGGAGGGTATGCCTCTGAATTAACAGATGCTCGTCCCCCTGGGGGCACACGCCACTAAGGTTGAAAACCCCTGACTTACATCACATACATAAACAAGAAAGTGCTGGCAAGTTTAAAAAAGCCTACCTCATTCTCTTTGCTGCCATTTTGTTCAGTGTTGCAATGGCTGTTGTGTTCCTTGGGCGGATTTAGTAGTTTGTGCTTTATTTCTTTCTCCTGGGGAAGAATATTCTCATCAGCTACACACATTTGTGGTTGTCAGGTAGGTCACTTGAATATACCCTTTGTTTTAACCAAGAGAGTAAAGAAAGGGTAAAGGTTGTCATCACAGAACCAAACAGCCCACGGTGACAAAGGCCCATCTTCCCCCATATCAGTATATTCAGGATCTTCAGTTTTGTGCATTACCCTACACCACTTAATCCCATGCTAGAAGATGGAGTGTCTCTGGTATCACCACTTAAGAGGTCAAAAAACCTGCAGCACTGCAGGCCGTCAATCACCATGCTCCAGCTCACTTCAAGGTGAGAGCTTGCCACGTGATGACGGCTAGATGGATTGGCTCTGACAGGGCTCTGAGACTTCGCTTGTGTGCATGTATGAGAGAGAGTGGGTGGATTTGTTTGATTTGAAGAGGCAGTTGTCCATGTTAAAACCTATTGCATCAAGGTTGCGAAAGAAAATATCTGGTTATTTTCGGATCTATGTACAGCTGTGGAAAATGTGAAGCTGCATAATGCTGAATGCTGATGCTTGCTAAGCACTGAAGGCGTAAATTTTACGGTGAAGGTATGTAATGGTAATTGCTGCAAGCATGGTAGCTATGGAAACCAGACACTAATAGATCTTGATTAGCCACAGAAATTACATGTCAACACCACTTCAAAATGTGCATACCAACATGCATCTGATATAGACTGTTTCTCACTGGTAAGATAAGACAATGATCATGTATGGTCTTATGGTGGATTGTGTTACTTATTTATGGAACATAATTACTGTTTACTGTCTGCCGCTGGTTCAATCGACAAGGACAGCTCCCGTAAACGTAAGTGTACAAGCCAACCAAACGACCCAAGAAGAGTTTAGGACAAGATTAGAGAAAGAGCGAGCATCGATATCTGTGTTGTATTTTCTAGATGAAGAGAGCTTCACGACAAACTTCAACTAGAAAGAGATGCCGATCTCGCTTGTGTTTTACTCGACAGGTGAGTTGTTTTGATTCGTATCTTTACAGAAAACGTATGCTATTATAACGATCAACAAGATTAGTATTATGGGGCATACACGCCAAACACGCGGCATCGCGTCTCTAGACCCGAGCGAGAACGCGTCTGATCCATAATCTGACCGCGTCTTTGTATTGACTTGGTATCAGTTTATACGTTTCTAGCTGCTTTTTATTCAGTCACAGTGATAGCTAGATGTTTGTCCATAGCGGTGTCTCATTTCGGAGGCTGTGCCCTCCAGAGGTCTCATTCAAAGGCTGCATACGTCATCGAGGTAGGACACTCCAAATGCGACCCTCGAATGCGACCTTCTTTTACAAGAATTCGGAGGATGTATCCTTCGCTGCTACTGATAACCCACAACAGTCGTTATATAAAAAATAAATAAATAAAATTAAAAAAAGGAGGCGCCCACAGATGTAAAGTTACATACAAGCAATGAAATTTAAATAAGTATTTTCCAGTTCATCTTTAAGTTGTATTATCTCAGTTGGCAGATGTGGTAAACCAGTGTTTAGTAATTTTCAAATGTTGAGAACAGTTCTTTTCTAGCAGACGAGAAATTGTTAATTTGTTTAACCCTCTGGTATTTTACATTTAAGTAGTGTGAGAGTGCAACGACACTATAAATGTGTTGGCCAAGCAACGAGACACTTCCTTTTTCCTTTTCCGCCTGTTCTACAGAGGCTGCCTTGTTTAATTTTGGGTTGAGGAGACACTCCGTATATGCATACTTTAGAGGATGGGATCTCCAGAGGATGCAGCCTTCGAAATGAGACACTGCTCATTTTAGGGATTTCATGGAGCGTCATATGATGTACACTTATATGCCTCTATGTTAAAAACCCTACAGCTTTCTGTAAAAACAATAGTTTTCTGTCAAATAAAATTAGAATTATTATCTTGTCAATTTATATCTAATTGATATATTGTTATTTTTTAATTTGTTAAAATCGCAAATTTCAATATTAACCAGAAAATCTCAATTAATTTTTTCCCCCCAAATCATGCAGCCCTAGCCTGAAACACTGTTGGGAAAGCACCCTTACAAAATCTTAAGAAAAAAAAAGAATCTCTAAAAGAAACATTTAAACACCCTACTGACAATGATATTATGGAACCTATATCCCAGTTTGACTCATAATGTGACTCACGATTACATCACACAAAAAGTCTCACCTTTTGTTCAATCATGTTACTGATCTCAGGCAGGAAGTTCTGAGTGATGATACGGTACAGGTGCCGGTCCTGAGGAGAGATTTTGTCCTTAATACTTTCAGCCAGATTGACCCACTGCTCCTCTGTGTTACACACCAGAGACCAGGCCCCACGATCTGACAACACAAATATCACCTCTTTAACAGATTCAGAAATGATCAATATCAAGGATTAATCAGTTAAAACCCTCCACAAAGTACACAAAAATGACCAAATAAAAATTTTAAAGAACCAAAGAATCCTGATAATTGTCAAATGTTACTAAATCGATTTAGATTCCAGCCAGTAGCTTGAGCGTTCATCTCTTAGAAATCCCTGTGTAGACAAGCTAAAACATCTGGTATGACTACTGGAATTTAATTTAAACTTTAATTTAAAAAGTTTCACATTTTATGAATTTGCTGAAAGTGCATTTCATGCACATTGCAGACATGCATTACAGCTGCCCAGGGCACTTTAAGCCACTTACAATGCAGAAAAAATAATGAAGAAAAAAATGGTTAAGTACATGTTTAGGCCTTCAACAAACAGCAGCAATACTAATAAAACACTAAAAATAATAAAAGCAGCAATACTTGTTTCCAGTGACTCACCTGTCGCAGGCTTGGGCTCCTCAACACTTTCATCCTCTTCCTTCACAGTGTCTTCCCCCTCCTCCCTAAAACAAACAAGAATAGACATGCATCTTTCTAAATAATTCAACTTTATAGCCTAGAAAGTAGTAAGTCTTTGTAACAAAGCATTTATATACAATGCATTTAACGGATGTTTAAAGCGATCTTACATGGCCAGTCTATCTTCAGACTTCTTTGGTGGCCTCCCTTTTCTTTTCTTGTCATAACTGTCACTATAAAAATGGTTTGTTAATTTTTAACATGCATATACTAACAAATATTAATGCCATTGTTTCTTGTAGGCTCTTGTGAAAGCACCTCTCCATACCTGTAGTGGGGAGACATTGCTTCGACTGGCTCCTCTTTGTACAGCCGTGTACCATAAAAGTACCAATACAGGGCTCCATTCCCATCTTGGCCCAGAGGCTCAACACGTAAACTGTCTGAATCCAGGCCCTGCAAAACCCCGGGTTTCTTTTAGACAAAATGCATTTTGATCACTTCTGTTATGGGGAGTATTATACAAATGCAAAACCTGTATCAGTTTTTGTGCTATTAAAGGTTACTACCTTGAGCCGGTCAAAGACATCAGCAGCATCAAGACGATAGTCACAGAGTCTGTGCAAGACTTCCACCTGTGTGCGTGGTGGCAGCTCTTCAAATGGGTGCTCCTTCAGTGGATTGGCCTTCCCTTCTTCTAGTTCCCACCGGTAATTGATAATGTCTTCCAGGTAGCTGCTAAAGGACTGAATCCTAAAAATAAAAAAAAATTAGGGTTAGGGGTGGGCGATATAGCCTAAAAAAGAATTCACAATATTTTAAGAATATTTGCGATAATAATAAACAAGGTTTCATTGGTGATTGCAGCTGGCAGGCAGCAGCATTTATTAGTGCAAACAAAATAAAGGGCTTTTCCAATGAGCTACTGTCATTGATGACAGACTACCTAATTTGAAGTGTAAATCAATTTTCATAAGGTGTACAGGGCCGTAGTTGGGCTTAGCGTGGCTTCGGAGCAAGTTTTACCAGTGGGCCCTATTGTAAATTGTGTAAATAGCACAAATAAACAAATATAAAAATTAAACAATGTTTTTAGTTTCTAGGTGTCCAGGTACAGAAACGGAATAATCAAATGTAAATAGCAAAGCATAGTCTTTACTGTATAAATTAAATATAGATTAATTCTTGTTAAATCTACAAAGTAATTCAGTAAAGAGCAGTGAGTGGTTTTCTCCCATTTCATTTCTTGGATTAACATTAAGGACACTGACAGCAGCTAGTAAATTAGGCGCGGTCACTTTAAGAGATAATACATTTAATATGATACACATTCCATTTCTTTTGCAACTGTTTACTTTCACTTAAGACATAACAGAAAATGTTTTCGAGGATACTTTTGAGGTGACAATTTTGTATTTATTTGTTGATTCAAGAGCCAGAAATGACAAAACTTAATTTGTTGTTTATAAGTACTGTAAACTCAGCTCTCTGCATGAATTGCAGGTGCGGGTGCTGAATTAAGCTTTCCTTGTCTTTTTGTGCTTCTGTGTTTAAACTTGCGAGGTGTATTATTTCATTCAGACACGGGAGGAAATGAAGATGATCTCGGTTTGGTGTTTGCGCGGCTCTCCATCTGCGCACCAAATTCGGCACTGAACTATGTTGAGTTTTTTACGCGTCTAATGTTTTAATTCTTTAAACTGTTTTGAATGTTTAAAGTGGAAAGGCTTAAAACACGTGAAATCGATAAGCTTTCATGACAATCTTTTTAAGCTGGCCTCAGGCAGTCGGTTGAAATCACCGTCCCCCTCCCCTCTCTCCATGCCGCTTTACTAAAGATATGCTCCTTGCCTATTTTTGAAGGTAAGAGTGAGTGCTTAAATATGTTCTAGAACAGTGGTTCCCAACCACGTTCCTGGAGGCCCCCTAACACTGGAGTTTTCCATGTCTCCTTTATCAAACACACTTGATTCAGATCATCATCAGCTCATTAGTAGAGACTTCAAGACCTAAAATGTGTGTGTCAGACAAAGGAGAGATACAAAGTGTCCAGTGTTGGGGGACCTCTAGGAACGAGGTTGGGAACCACTGCTCTAGCCCCCCCACCTCGCGAAACTTTGTAGTCATACACTGATCAGTCTGCGCAACGCTGCTTCGAACACACCTATTGGGTTTGTGGTGTTGTTGTTGTGCGTGCTAGGGAACATATATCCACCATACGTCATCACGTCGCTATATCATAGATATCGTGATATGGTACACCCCTAAAAATAATAATAATAATAATAAAAAAAAGATAGTTCCGGGTGGGGTCAATTTGATCAACCTAAAACCCAGTTCCTGGTACGAATGCATAGGGTAAGGGTGAGGCTTAGGACAACAAGTGAGAAGGAAGAGAGCAAAAAAGGAGAGAAAGAATAGGCTTATCTTGAGAAAGTAGAATGATCTCTCTCACAGCTGCAGGCCCCCTGCCATTACATCTTTCTCTGCCTCTCTCTCATCCGTAACACTCCCTCCCCCATTCTGATGGGGCGTTTAGCACATGTAAAATGAAAAGGGCACTTCTGTGAAAGGCCAGTGCCCCGCGGCCTCCCCCTGGATGCCAGTTGCTGTCGAATCCAATAAAACCCTGTGTCCTGTTAACGGCCTGCCTGAGTATGCGAAAGGGATCATTCTTGCCTACCCAGTCATCGACCAGACTCCTTTTTGCTGCTGATGAGGCACCACTATGGAAGGGAGCTCCCTTTAGGGGCAAATCATTCATCACAGCACTGGCTCACACAATAATTCACACTCTTTACTAGGAAGGGGCCCATGGCCCCTTGACCTACTACTTCTGCAGGTAACCTAGCTGCACGACTACAGTGCTACTACAGGCAACTGGTCTCATGCAGATGTAGATGGATTCAGGATGGGTTGGGAAATAACAGACGCAAGATGTTTCAAGAACACAGAGGAGGGTTGATAAATTATGGATTTAATTTTTATATCATCACGGGTGACGGTTATCACGGGTGACCTGTGCAGGACTCTACCACTGACTAAGCTTTATTTAAAAAAAAATTATGCTTTTTCTAAACCCATATTTTTATCATTTCATTTTTGACGTCACAATTTTAATCAAAATAATTGGCGTCCTACATTTTATTTATTATTATTAATCTGTTTTACTCGGATGTACGTCACAATCTGGAAGAAAAGAACTGATTCTATTTCAGTTACACTGTGACTGTTAGTCCTTTAATGGGAACAGAAAATACTTATAGTGATGCACTTACGTGATGTCTCTGCGCTGGTAACATCCTTTTAGCAGGGAGCAGAGGAGGTCTGAGAGGAAGTCTTTGTCTTGTTTCAGTAGTGCTTGCTCAAGTTCCTATCAAACAGAGAACAGCAGGCAGGGGACGTTAGCCATTTTAGCAGGGTTGAGTTTAACTAGCAGCTGCTTTTATGAACATATGAAATGATGTCAGCGTTAACAGCCCAGCCTGACATTTTTATACCACTCTTTCACTGATGAGAAAATGTTGTTGCTAACTAAAGCCACATAGCGTGAGGCACTTACAGACAGTAGTAGTGTAAATTTTTGAATTTCATATGCTAGCTTAAATTTTCAGAGAAAAAAAGTAACCTCCCATTACAAAACTCTTACTAAAGCTAAAAGGGCATGCAATAACATCATGTTTGACTACCTTCTAATGTTGTCATTATGCATTACGACTGAAACAAGAGAAAAACAAATTGCTGTTACAAGGAACTGCCTGTAGAGTGATGGCACTCAACCATAGCCAGTTCAGAAGCCAACCTGACAAATTTTTGTTTGCAAGAGCCACGTTAAAAACCCTCTAAATGTGCACTGAATGTTGGATTAAAGTGGTGTCACCTTAATATTTTTAGCTATAATATTACACCAATACAAAGCAATTTCATGCACCATTTGATTTGGTTAAACCCAAGTTCCTTTATAAATGTTTATAACTCATCCTCATATGTCTTTGTTTCCTCACCTGTGTTAATGACATTTAGCCCAAAGTCAACTTTGATTGGTTAATCAGCACATAGGAGTAGGGGTATGTCACAGTGAGGACACTTATGTAGTTATAATTTAACGACAGCAGGTTTCATGTAGGCAAGTTACCACACAATGCATATTTGAATATTTAAAAGGATTAAATGCACCTTGGGCATCACCTTTGTCTTTCACAGAGGCCAATAGTAGTATAATAACGGGTTGACATGACCAAATTTACCAAGCGTTCCCTTGGTTCTCAACCTTGCACTTCGAAACTTTGAAGTTAGTTGGACTAAATTTTGTCATCCATCACTTGTCCATCTCAATTTTAAAAAGACAGTCACTCTTTAGTTTGGGGTCCAATTTTTATTTGCTGGTTATTAATAATTTGAAATGTATTTGTTAAAGAGGTCATATAATGCAATTTCAAGCTTCCCTTTCTCTTTGGAGTGTTACAAGCTCTTGGTGCATGAAGATCCGTCAGGTTGCAAAGACTAAAGTCTCAAATCCAAAAAGATATTCTTTATAGAAGAGTCAACCACGCCCCCCTAAAATGGCTCATTTTAACTCGCCTCCACATGTCTATGTCACGATGTGGGAAGATTTGCATAACACCACCCAAATATTCACGCAAAGAAAGAAGGCATAACTTTTATTCTCAGTGTAGTATTGTTGTTGCCACCGCAATGTCATGAAGGGGCTGTGTATTTCATTGTGAAAGTGAAACTACTTTGTTTGGCCTTCAAAAAGAGGATGATATCTGCATCATGCCTGGAGCTGATCTGTGCTGGTCACTAAGGAAATACATCAACTTCGCAGTGTGGATCGCTGGATCACTTTCAACTGTGGACGAAGCAGAGTCCAACCCAGGGTCCAGCTCACTCAAGCCAGCCTCTGCTCACTCAAGGCCACGCTGTTTGTTGTGAAAGCTAAACTAATTTGTTTGGCCTTCCAAGAGAGGACATAACTACAAATTAGTATCTTTGTCTGACAAAACACTGTTCCAGAACAGATTAACTCAAATATTCAGATGTGTCCAGCTCATCTTAAATGGAGGACTATTTCCTGATCCTGGTAGAGAAGACTACAATGCTGGCTGTTCTGACTCACAGTCTGCAAGTAGGTTTATTATATTTAAAGAATTTGCCACTGACGATTCAAACATGAGTTTTGAGCAGTGTAGAGTAGCACTTGTTGTTTGTCAATTCTCAGATCACAAAAGCAGACATGATTTTACGTTTACGCAGCATGAAGCAATGCAACGTATAAAAAGACAGTTAAAGTCATTATAACCCATAATTATGTCCCCACTGGATGCAACAAATGCCTTGTTTATACTGGGTTTTAATGTTTTTGAATCGTCGCTCGGGCCGGACAGGGCATCACAATATGGTAAGGGGCTTAACATTTCCGTCACACGCTTAAGGTATTCGGCCAAATATTAACACACTGGGTAGCTGGCCAATCAGAGCACATCTCGCTTTTCAGGCCGATGAGCTTTGGAAAAATCTATGCATTTCAGAAAGGCTGGGCATAGAGGAGAAACAATAATGTACAGTATGTGAAAAATAATGTTTTTTAAACCTTAAACCGCATAAATACATTTCATTGTGCTTTATAAGTACTAATAAAAAAGCCATGCTAGTAATATGCATGCTAATAAGATAATAAAGTGTTACCAAAAAGTAAATTCTTTGCTTTAGTCCAACTAAAATTTAACTTTTAAGGAGCAAGTAAACATAATTTGTGATGTGATTCACAAATGTTGATTCATGTGAAGGTTAAGTACCAAGGGTGGCACAACTTGAATGTCTTTGGTCAGAAGTCCTTATTCCTGAAAAAAATGAATGCATTAAATTATAACATCTGGTGTATCCAAGTCATGAACAATCTGGGCACCATTGTAAACTCAATCCCTTCAAGGGGCAATCTATGAGCTATTACTATTGCGGCCTTGGGCGAGACAATTGATCCTGGGTAGCTCTGAAGGGATTTTCCCAATAATAGGTGTACAGCAATTTGCTCTAGATGAAAGTGATAGCTTAATGAAAATTCAAAGCAAATTAGACATCTAAACAGGTTATGAAAACATTAGGTGAAACCAATACGAGAAGCAATAAGTCACTGTCAATATGAATTAACAACGGAGTACGATGAAAGCATGGTAGGTAACCACCTGACTTGCATATATGGTAAATGAAAATGTATGACCAATTTATACACTGAAAATGCATTCAAAAATTTTCCAGGTTCTCAATACAGATTCTAGCAACAAGATGGAACTGAGGTTTAACCTTGACCCCTGTCTTCTTCCATTGTGTTGCAGCTATTGAGGGTTTATGAAGCGACAGTAAGGACTGCAAACTCCAGCCTACTAAAAGGAGCAGAAGAGAAGCTAAGCAACAGCATAAGCCCACAGCCATGGTTAGGACTGGGCTGACCCAGCACAACCTAACCCAGCATGCACTTCTTTCTCCTCTGTATGCCCAGTGTCCCCAAGAAAGAGGGAGGGGGATATTGAGAAATGTCAATGGCCAGTGCTTCATCACCGGCCCATCTCAAGGAGCTTACAGACTGCGATTGCTTTCTGTTCACAAGGACTCAGCAAGCTGCTCAGTCCCTCAGGCAACAGGGAGCACTTTTCAGCTCCCGTATAAAACATTCTCCCCTTTACCCCTTCAGAACAGAGTGACACTACAAAATTAACTCAAGGACGAGAGAGGCAGCCCATCCATCTATTCATTGTGAGATTCACTCAAGCTGCAGATTGCGGTTTCTCTCTAGAGAAATGGCGGAGAGGATGGGGTCACAGAGGGTCAGCTAACACACCTCCTGGCTGTGGAGAGGCGCGGAAACCAGGAGCCCAGTGTCAGTAGGAGGAAAAACAGAGGGAGAGCTTGAAAAACAGGATGAGACATGTTTGTGCTTAAAGTGAAAAAAAGGAGCAGTCCTTAGATTGTTCTCTAGGAAAAATGTCAGTGGTTAACATGCTGAATCTATTAGGCTATTTTGGGTTGATTGTTGAAGCAATTTAAGAGCTATTGATTATTCCCTCCAGGTACTCAAAGAGTCTAAAGTGTCTGTGAAACTCCTTATTGAAGGAGACCATCTACTTGGGCAGGAAGTCCAGAGTTGAAAATGTAACAAAAAGGCTTATGGCTGGGCAAATTTGGTCTTCATCTATTTTTTTATCCATCTGTTCATGACTCATTAACACTATGATTGTTTGGGATTTTCATGAACATCCAGGATCATCTTCGAGTGATGGGTCACTCTGGCCTTCCACACATCCCTCAGATTCTCTGTTACACCTACAAAACTTCCTGTTCCCTTGACAGTAAGAGGGCCGGAGTGGGCCCATCTATCAGTGCAGCCATGACTTTGATCACACTTCAAACCTGAGGCTGACTGTGGGGGATTAACAATCCCACTTCGCTTTTGAAGTGCCATTCAGTGGATCAGATGGCAGAGAAGGGGAATTAATGTACATGTCCTTTCCTCCACAAAGTCTCCTAACAGCTCCCTGAAAATCTCAGACCTCAATCTTCTTCCTTGACCAACTAGCAGAACAGGTTTGGCAAGTGCACAGCACAGTTGGGCAAGAAACCATTTGATGATACATTAGGAGTAACATCTTCAGTCAAATCCAAGGTTAAAGGGTTCACCCAACAATACAATACTGTCATCATTAACTCACTCTGTGTGATATTGTGTGATATTTTTAAGAATATAAAAGACTTAAGAATACACTATCCCTTTAATAGTTTACCAAGCAAATCTTCAATTTGGATGACATGGTGGGGCACGTGACAATTGTAGTGCAATGATACAGGTTTGTAATTCTGCCATGAGCTTTTGCAAAACCGAGCCGCCCCCGTACCAGTTCTTGGTGCACACCAGAAACTCTCTACAGATGGTATAGCCTATGGGCATAAACAGCTTTTGCTGTGTAAGGTAGCAACAGGAAGACCGTGAACTAGGGTTGGGCCGATAGACTGATTGCTGATGGCTAGGACTGGGCGATATATCTAACAATATGATCATGCGCACCTAGTCAGTAAATTCGGTTCCGTGATTACCGCTAAATCGCCACCACCTGCTTTCAAATGGAGCGGCACTTAATAGACAGAGCCGTAGATCACTGAAAAGCTATGCAAGATCGCGTTCATTATAGCAAATTCGAATCGCTCTGTCTATTAAGTGCCGCTCCATTTTGATCACTAGGCCTTATTGCTATGCTTACTCCATACTGCTATGAAGGAAAAGTATATTGCTGACTGACTGCGGTCCCAGACTTGTGCATCTTTCTTCCAAGATCCACCCATACACACTGAATGCCCTCTCTGATGGTGCACTAGATGCGGAAATGCTCAAAATAAAACGCGTGAATTTTGAGATGACAGAAAAAAAATAATAAAAATAAAATGATAATAATAATAATTCGCTCTTTCCCATTTTTTTTCTGTAACAAATGAGAATTCTTTTCAGATGTCTGACTTGCCTTGCTTTGCTTTTGTCAGGTATTTTTTGGCTGATGAAACGTGAAGAGAATTAAAGAGGGTTACTCCACCCCAAAAATTAACATTTTGTCATTAATCACTTAACCCCATGTCGTTCCAAACCTGTAAAAGCTTTATTCAATTTCAAAATACAATTTAAGATATATTTTGGATGAAAACCGGGAGGCTTGTGACTGTCCCATAGACTGCTAAGTAAATTACACTGTCAAGGTCCAGAAAAGTATGAAAAGCATCATCAGAATAGTCCATCTGCCATCAGTGGTTCAACTGTAATGTAATGAAGTGACAAGAATACGTCTTGTATGCAAAGAAAACAGAAATAATTACTATATTCAACAATTGTAAAGTAAACTCAGGCAGTGTACACTCTTCTGTGTCAGCTGCGCTGCAAGGATGCAATGTTTTCTTTCAAAGCAAAGCTTAAATACACGCAGAAAGCATACCATTGTGATGTGCCTGACACAGAAGAGCATATGCAGCCTGCGTTCAGCTCATGTTCTCCAAAATGGCGCTACGGTAATGCGGAGAGACACAGAGGAGACGAATTGTTGAATAAAGTCATTATTTTTGTTTTCTTCACGTACAAAAAGTACTCGTTGCTTCATAACGTTACAGTTGAACCACTGATGGCAGATGGACTATTATGATGATGTTTTCCATACTTTTCTGGACGTTGACAGTGTAATTTTAATTTACAAGCCTCCCAGTTTTCATCAAAAATATCTTAAATTGTGTTCTGAAGTCGAACGAAGCTTTTGGAACAACATGGGGCAAGTTATTTATGACACAATTTTCATTTTGGGGCGGAGTTACCCTTTAACACACGATTGCAACTCTGTATGGTGTATCTGTGTTCAAGTCATCTCTGGCATTTTTCATAAGGATAATTGTTATTTACAATGAAATGCTAATTGACATAGCCTTTAGCACTGTGCAGAATACTGTACAGAAGTCTTAGTTCACAGAAAATTATTTAAAAACTCGATTGACACTATAATTCGAGTTCGGGGTAAAAATACATGGTTATTCTCATAAACTGTTTGACACTGTACTGATAAAAGAAACAAACCTTTTCAAAGCTTTATAATCAATTGAACCATTAGCATCGCAAAATGATTCACTCGAATCACTCCAATCACTCGAATGACGCCTACAGGTCATAACGTTGTAAATGCTACAAAAACTCAGCCCAAAACTTGCTTTAATAAAGACCCAATGCAAAAGTTTATTTGGAAGTATAATATAGGCTATTAAATGCAATTTAAAAAAAATCTAATACTATTTAATATGAAGGGTCTTTATAACCTGTTCTCTTATTCATTTGGAGAGCTTGTTTTGATTGCTTTATGAAGGGCTCATTTAAACATCTTTAACAGCTACTCCCATATATAGACTACTACATAGAGATATATCGTTTATTTGATTCCCGTACAGCCCAAATAATCAACTGAGTCACCAGTGAGAAAGTGCATTTTTATGACTTATTCTTTAAGATATTCAGTCCTCTGACAAACCCTAGCTATTTATCCTTCCTAAAATATGTCTGGTGGAATTCTATTGGATTCTATAGTTTTATTATAATATTTGCAAACAAAAAAATGTTTCATATATTACAGAATCTGAATCCGTTATTTGTTTTTTTACATTTTCTTCAAGTACAGTATATTTACTGTACACTTTTACAAATACTTACAGCTCATCCAGTGAAATTAAAAAAATGTTATGCATTGTTTTTATAATGTATTCTATTTGTAACTTAAGTAATATTTATTTCTTCCCAACTAAAAATAAAAAAATAATTAGATTAGATGTACCTTTAACTTTTTAAATACTAAATTCTAGATTCATAACTAGGTATTATTATATGGTTGTGTAAAAATGCAAAACATTTTTGGGTTTAATTAAAAAAATATTTTGGTCATACCACCCACCAGTCAAATTTTAGAAAGGGTCAAGAGCAGGGCAACTTAAACAGAAGAGTTGGGCCACCCATCTTAATGTCAGGGCCAGGTGCAACAGGTGGCCATGGATGGGTGGTCAGACACATCCAGGGTTTGGGAACACTATACAGACGACTGAATGGGGATCATTAACTGTAGGAAACTTCCACTCACAATGGCCTCCCCATATTCTCTGATCTCTTGCATAGCCTCCACTTGGTGGTCTTGTTGCCAGCGTCTTAAACACGATATTACTCTATACCACCAGATGCAATAATGTGTATGGACCATGAACACAGGACTAGTTTGCCACAGCATTGGAGCTTGATGCCTTAAAAAATACAAAATGACATTTATAAACGGAGCAAAAAAAAAAAAAAGTTTTAAAACATTATCAACAAACACTACAGCACAAAATGACTTCTCGTTACTTACATTGGCAGCATGAGAGAATGTCACCATATTTGTTGTTTATAAAAGAATTCCTGCTAAACAAATGTCAACAGGTTAAACGATGCCTTGTCAGTAAAGATAACTTTAAATCATAAAAACAAAAAAAAACAAAAAAAGTTAATGATCAAGTAAATGCCTCAAAAAAAAGCATATTGTATAATACAGAATGAACATCAGTATCATCCTATATTAAAAGTATTAGTTTATATATTTATATATATATTTTAGAAGTTGGTTTTGACTAGGGATGCTCCGGTTGACCGGCCATAAACATTTTATGTATTTTTTTTTTTGCATCTTTTCGGCCAATTTTTCCGGAAGTGCCTCTGTGTGCAAAGTAGAGCTGAAACAACGAATCGATTTAATCGATAAAAATCGATTATTAAAATAGTTGTCAACTAATTTAGTCATCGATTCGTTGCTAAATAACTTTTATTTGCCGTAAGCGGCTCATTTTGTGCATATTTCAAATCTGCGGTGACCAAAGTGTGGCAGTAATGAGCCACCGGAGGTTTTACTCAGCCAGTACAGCAGGAGAAGTAGCGAATAGCCAATAGCTGGCCTCGTTTTATGTCACGTGCTTCCCGAACAGCGTCTCTGCAGCATTTAGCGGGATGTGGGAGACTGGGAGTACTTTACTTTGAGCCTTCAAAAAAGAAGAGTAACCTGTAAACTCTGCACTACTGAACTGTTTAAGGGGACGTTCACATATCGCGTCTTTTGCGCGCTCAAGTTCGTTATTTCCAACACCGCACCGCGTCGAGTTAAAAACATCTCAACTTTTCAGAATGCTGCAAGCGCATCGCGGGTCATGTGACAAGAACTAACCAATCAGCTTCATCCTTTCCCGTAACAACGTTAAAAGCTCAGTCAAGATGAAAGGAACAGCTGATCATAGTTGTATATGGATTTCCATTTTGAAATAAATTTAGTAGCAGAGCTACTGCAAGCGATTTTTTGAGCTGCAAATCCATTTATCCTTTGCTGAAATTTCCGCGTCTTCAAGGAGAGAGCACGTCATGGTTGCTTAGCAAAGGCAGACGCCTCAGGGGCGCTTCTGCCCGAGCGCTTTGGAAAGGAGGAGAAAGCGGTGCGCCTAGCGTTTTCTACGCGTTTTTAGGCGCGATATGTGAACGGCCCCTAAGACTTTTATTTGTGCAGATTCTCCAGTACAATGTTGTTTGCAAATGTTTAGTCGTAAAAGCTGATAACATTGCTTTTTAACAGTTAACATTTAAAGCTTTACAAACATGTTCTGTGATCAGTTTGTAGTTTACCAGTTCAAAATTCAGTCGTGCAGCCTAATTATGACTGAATGAGAGAGGTAAATGTTTAAAGATATTTGAAATGCACTTTTTTTCTAAGTATTCACTGCTCTTTTTCACACAGCAGGTTTTTTGTGTGTGACTGTCCAATTTTTTTTTTCTGGACAACCTTCTGATGGATTTTACTTTAAATTGTGATTTCCATTCAGGTTTCATGCCATTGGCACTTTATTCGAAGGATTGTTTACAATTTCACAGCAAAAGCTATAAAGCTGTTTCCCAGTAAATAATAAAATACAATGCACTGCAATTTTATTCTGTTTTATCCTTATTCTTCGTGAAAATATGTTCTGAAAGATTCCTTAATAAGCTTCGTTCGGGATGTTTAACTATTTTAGGAGCTCTAAGGACTGCCATGGTGAAAACATTATTTTAAATCTCCTTGTGAAATTTGCCGGAGTATGGGTCAGTGTTCTGATTGCAGAAGAGTTTGACAAAGGATTACTAACACAATAAAACAACTCCAGGTATATTTTTGATTAGGATATGACAATGCAAAATGGTTAAAATCTCTTAAAAATCTATGCTGAAGGATAAAGACCATTTATTAATAATTTACTTGGGGGAAAAAATGGAAAAAACTAAAATATAAGTACATAAACTGATTAATCGATTAATCGTAAAAATAATCGACAGATTAATCGATTATCAAAATAATCGTTAGTTGCAGCCCTAGTGCAAAGACTACATTGGATTCATTCACAAACATAATTTGTGTGGAAGTATTTTGAAATCTGTTTTCTTAATCCTGCTCATGCTGAATTTCTGACCATTACCACCCGCTCAAGAGTCCAGTCCCACCCACTTTCGCAAACATGTATGCATATAGACAGGCATATGTGAATTTAAATCTCTTTTGAATGAACACTCACTGTTCACTTTCGATTTTGCGATCACGTACACTCTGTGTAAAGGAAGATCAGAAATTTGTCAATGAGTTCAGGATCTGTTGAGCAGCAAATCCTCCAGCATGGTCTGTCAGCCCATGATCAGTGAAATCTGACTCCTGGAGCTCGTAATGGATGCAGCTTCTTTTAAACTGTTGCCATGGGTTGATTTCCCCCGTGGGTTGACTGAAATGTTTATTGAAACATTTTGGATTCTACCTATGATAAAACTGTGCTAGATGTTAGGGGGGGGGGGCAATGGTGTTTTGTGTATTCAGAGCTGGTCACAGTGTTAAAGAGATGGATTCTCATGCTAACCATGGCCAAAGTTTTAAAAAAAAAAATGTAGAAGAATGACTGAGAATTTCTGTGCCGAAAATCTTCCTTCTGGGTTGGTACAAGTTTCGGCTGTTTTTTTCCGATCGTGGAAATCAGTATCGGAATTGGCCATGACAAATCATGATTTGTGCATCACTAGTTTTGACCATTTTATATTAATAACAGTGCTTTTAAAAATAATAATTAACATTCCAAGGATGGGGAATTAATTGGAAAAATATAAAAATGTTCTTTAAATACCGCTCATTAAAAATGTGTTTGTTTTCATAATAGAGACCACAGATAAGACTTGCTCATCTTCAATTCCACAAGATTCAGATAAAATACTTCTTGTAGGCATAAACAATTTAAGTACATTTTTGTCAACTGTTTATGAGTCTAATTTGAGATGTGACTCAAGAGTGATTTTTGGACCCAAAGTATCAACTTAAGAGGTTGCTGCAATTTTTACAGATATTACTGATTTTGATAATGAACTAAAATTAACCTCTACATCCTAACTGTGCGTTCACACCGCCAGCGTCGAGAGCGTCAAAAATCGCTCTTGCCGCTCTGCTCACGATGCTGCAGAAAGATTTGTGAGCGCTTCGACGCTCTGACGTAGATCGAAAGCTTATTTTGTATTTAAAGTGGCCACAAAGCAAACAAGCTTGTTGATCTCGTGCAGACTATCAGTAAATATTGTTGTGGACAAAGTATTAAGATCCTTTACCTAATAATGTATAAAGCACTGTAAAAATACTCTGATGCAAGTCTTGCATTGAAAATGCTACTTAAGTAAATATAATCAAGTATAAACATTACTTAATGTAAGTATAATCAGGGAAATTTGTTTAAAAGTAAACTGGGACTACAGTACTATTATTTATTATATCATTAGATTATTATTCCTATAACGTTGCTGCACATCAGCAATCTCAGACACCTTGGTCCACGTATCACTTTTAATTTATTTTTTATGTCCCTGTACGCAAACAGGGACACATCATAGATTATGCAAATGCGAAACAGCAATAATCAGCCTGTCCTGGGAACTAATGTGGTCGGAGCTGCGTTCTCTGGAATCCTCTCAAGCGGTGGACTTCTACGTTCCGACTGGTTGCTGCCCAACCGCGTCATAGCTCATTACCATAAAGTTGCCTTGATTTCAACTCTCCTAGACGCTCTCAATGGCCAAGTCGCGCCACACCGCTCCTCGCCGCTGCTCGATGCCGGCTTACATTAAAAATGAATGACTTCCAGCCACTTTGACGCTTTCGACGCCGGCGGTGTGAACGCACAGTAACTCAAGCTACTATCATATGTGCATTAGTAAGAGACAAAAAAAAGTGATATTACTAATATTATCAGGCAACCCAAATCTGTTTCTTGATTTGAAACTATCACTCATTAGAACATGCAGGAACTAAGAAATACATTTTTCAATTCAGATATTTATTTATTTTGTTAAGGAAAAATGCATGGTCTGGTTTTTACAACTTTCACTTTGGAGCAAAAATCTGGCTTTAAACTTGAAAGAAATAAAGATTTGACATTTATTGTGATAATTATTGATATCAACTGATATGAAGGAAAAAAAATGATCATGATCATTTTTTGGGCCATATTGCCCCAACTTCAGAGTTCAGTTTGACTATTTTTGTGATGACAGCACAACCAGGAAACATTACCATAAGCATTACAGACAAGACAATCATGGTTTCTCTTCAAACAACTGTTCCCAAGAGCAGATGAGTGGGTCTAGCTGGGCCATTGTTACACACTCGCCTCTTGAAGCACATCGACACCCCCCAGCAAACCCCTCTAAAACACACACACGCTTTACACGTACACGCTCTCTCTGCTACCTCCACTGAAGGCTGAGGGTTCCTCACATCTCATGCTCATACTAGATTTGCCGTGATAAGGCTGATTGAAGTGTGATTTATACTTTCGGCAGGCTCCACCGACTGCGTGTGCACCTTCCCAAATGGATGAGGCTTTTATACTTGTGGCGTTCGCCGTTGTACTGTTCTTTGAAACGAAAGGGGGCAATGGGGAGTAAATGTTCTCTAAAACCATCGGGAATCACAGATGAGAAGTCATTTGCCGGTACAAGACCAATCACGTGATGAATGAGTTGATGAATTAATAATTTATTTATGTACAAACTGATTAAATCAATCTTAAACTATTGGCTTTATTTCACATCAAACACAAGACAACTTTAAACAAATATCGTAAAAATAGTGTCTAAATTAATTCTAATTCAATTTTTATACAATAGAAATAAAACATACTTCAAATAAAATGCCTTGGACAAACTACGCAAAACAACTATGCATTTTCCGTAAAATTGTCAAAAAGTACCTGATGGAGTTTAAACTTCGCATCAAACTGCTTCTGTTTTCACACAAATGCCAGCATGTTCGGCTAGAATCACCCTGAACTCGTACATCTTCTGATGCAGAGCTGCATGGAAAGTTACAAATAAATGCCGTAAACACCACCACGTGAAATGAGTTTGTGCACACTCAAAGCGATCTTCCACCTTAAACAAAAAATAAATCAGCCTTTATACTCGACGTCCGCAAGTTCGCCTGGGTGCATGCGGCAAATATGACGTCATTGCGGTGTTGTTGGAAGTTTGCTTTGAGTGTGTGCGAACTCATTTCGCATGGCGGTGTGCACAGCATTTTTTGTAACTTTCCACACAGCTCCGCATCCGAACATGCACATCTTTGCCGGTGTGTGAAACAGAAACGGTTTAATACGAAGTTCAAACTACATCAGGTGTTTTTTTGATGCTTTGATGGAAAACAATGCATAGTTTTTTTTTTTGCATAGTTTGTCCAAGGCTTTTTATTTGAAGTAAGTTTTCTTTTCATTGTTTAAAAATAGAATTAGAACTAATTTAGATACTAATTAGTTTGTACATGAAGAAATTATTAATTCATCAACTCATTCATCATGCAAAAAGTCTTGTACTGGCAAATTACGACGATGGTTTTAGAGGACAATTACTCCTTGTCGCCCCGTCATTTCAAGGAATAGTACAATGGTGAACACAAGTATAGAAGCCTCGTCCATCTGGGAACATGCGCGCGCAGTCAGCTGAGGCTTGTCGGAGTGGAGCCTGGTGAAATAGGCCCACTATAGATGGTGCTAATGGTGATATCACTGTTACACTGCAACACCTGTTACGTCACTTGGCCACCATAGCACCAACACCCAACGTCATTTAGATTTTTTTAATAGTAATAAAAATCATTTAGTTTAGTAAAAAAAACAGACACTACAATTAAAAACTGAACGTGGCTGCTCAATGCAGCATACCAAATGACAGTCGCATCACAGATTAGATTTTATTTATCCAGTGAGGAGAGTGAGTCAAGCTGACTGACAAGAAGAGTGCGGTGAGACAGACAAGACAATGGCGGATGATTTAGTTTCAAAACAAAATGCAAAAGTGCCTGTTTGGAAATATTTTAGATTTTGTAAAGCCTGTTGACTTTTGCGATTTGTCTAAGGTAATTTTGGAAGTTTTTTTTTTTACATTCGTTTCTTATTTAATTGGTTCCACATTGTTTGAAGATTTTTACTTTATTTAAACTTTGTGTAAACTTTTTTTATTTTATTTGACATCAAGGTGTATGCTGTGCCTTATTTGTTTTGCTAACAAACATTGCTAATAAAAGCAATTGATGCGGAACTGCTGCGCAGCACTTAAGTTTAAAAAAAAAATTCAAACAAACTTAAAACGAACAATTGTTTTATGGCGAATTGGCGCTATTTGAAAGTGAAAGTAAAATGCTCACGCTGCTTTTACAAGCCATTTAAAAGCGAAACAAAGCGAGGAAAGACGAAACGCCCCACATGATACCAGTATTATCTGTGTTGTCACATGTCAATTAACCGGTGGGAAAATTTCCTCACCATCACAGCCCTAATGCGCATAGCCTCCCCCACCATCCAACTCCATCCTGCAGGGTGATATTCCCGCAGGAGAGCCCATCGCTGCCTACTCAACTGTCTGCAGGGAGAGAGCTGCAATCCCCAGTGACACACAAAACATCAGATTTCCCACCGTGCTCTTACGAGCTACCAGCAGGTTCTTGCATCATGCTGCCACAAGCATAAACAGCACGTTGCTCTGAGGGACACCTGACAGGCACACTCTAAGCGGGTTAACACCAACCCGACAAACTAGAATCACAATGGGGACTTCGATTTCATCCCAGACGAAACACAAACAAGCAACGGCGTGTGGAGCGGCAGCTTCAAACTGGAGACAGACACTGGGAGCCATGGGGTGCTTTAACAATGGAGCTGCCTGAAACAAACACCACAGAGTACAAACGCCTCCACCCCACTCCACCCTTACCCCATGTGGACCCAGCTGATAGATTTACTTCTATCATCACCTGTCAATCAGAGGTGGGGGGTTGGTGATCACAATGTGGATGGATACGGTGGTTAAGGCAGAAGTGATGTGTACATATGATGGATTCAGTGTTGCATGGGGTCATTATTTAACACATGAAGAATGCAAAGTAAATGCAAAATGACATCATGATGCTAGGTGGTTGTTATGCAGTTGCCAAGGTGTTATTAGTGGTTTAAGGCCTCCTTTTTAGAATCAGAGAAAAATCGCAGACACCGATAAATCTGTCTAGTATTACATACTTTAAAAATAAAGATATTAGCAAACGTTTGGAGTCATAAGATTTTTAAATGTTTCTGAGATAGGTTTCTTATGATCACCAAAGCTTTATTTGTTTGAATAAAAATAAAGTAAAATAGTAATACTGCTAATTATTACAATGTTAATGTATTTTTAAAATGTTATTTATTCCTGTAATGTCTCGTAAGGCTGAATTTTCATCAGCCATTACCCTAATCTTCAGTGTCACATGGTCCTTCAGAAATCATTCTAATATGGTGATTTGCTCAAGAAACATTTCTAATTGTTATCAGTGATGAAAACAGTATTTTTGTGGAAATAGTCTTTCAGGATTCTTTGATGCATAGAAAGTATAAAATGAACAATTTATTTGTAAAGGAAATCTATTTCCACATTATATATGTTGTACTGTCACATTTGATAGTATTCAATGTCTCCTTGTTGAATAGAGTACTAAAATTTTTTTTTTCTTATTACAAAATAAAATGCATCTTGAAACCAAACTTTTGAACAAATGATCACATCATAGCAAAAAATCTTTCATCTGGATGCTAAGACAGCAAACAGTTTGGGACAAGTAACATGCCTTGACAAGCTATCTTAAAAAATAAAAACCATACAGTTAAGAATGTGTGAATGTCTTTTCTCATCTGGTTGACTGGAATAGATTAGTTAAAATATCTAGAATGAAGGTGGTTAAGAGCGGTCCTTTTCAAGCTGCAGCATCTGGAGTCTGAAACAAGGCCTGATGACCCATCAGTTATTGATGGTGCAAATCCCACAGCCAGAGTTCACTTCCTCCTCCTCAAAACCACAGGAGCTCTACCGAGAATAAGACCCTTACACATCAAAGCTGCTAATTCAAAACAGGCTTCACACGTGCACACGCATATGCGCTCATGGCCATCCTTCTCAATCGGCAACCGGTTTTGGAGCAAAACGAGAGAGCACTACAGATCCTGACACATATCCATTTTCCAAATCTTAACCCATCTGCTTTTCAAAACAAGAGCTGTTGTCAGTTCCCGCTTTGCCCTTGAGATTAAATCTCCCTTTACAATCAAGCAGTGCGAGGCCCTAAAGAAAAGGTGCCCCAGACGAACACCAGCACAAAGTTACGACCATCTTGGCTCTCCAGGGGGAGAGGCAAAGAAAGCCACCATCTGTGATTTAGTCATGCTCATGCCAGGGCCAATGATGGAGCAGCAGTGTGCGAAGAGAAATGTGAAAGAGGCTCTATTCAACACTGGCAGAACACACAACCCCAAGTTGAGTGGAGGAAAGAGCAAAAGGGGCACTTGTACCCTGAGCTGAAGGTGAGATAAGGAAGATGAAAGGGGGAGTCTGTGATAATCCACTGGGAAGACATTGAGAAAATTACGCCATGTAAAAGATCATGGATGAGACAAACAGCTGTCAGGGAACATGTGGACGTGCTACATCAGAGCTCGACAAAGGCTTAATGAGCTCTTGCACAATGGCCTATGTGATCTCTGACAGAGATGAGCGTTAATTAGGAGTGCATCAAGTCTAAATTATAAACTCGTTCAGTCACAGATTCTCATTAGAAATAACACAGAGAAACAACTACTAAACACATGCAAAAGTAGTCCAGCCACAAGAGGATGAAATGAAGAGTCAATTACGATGACTGCATCAAACTGTGTAAAAATGTAATCTTTGCAAATCTTTAACAAAAAAAATATATATAAGATGAATGATAGACATTTATGGTTCATCATTACCACCTTCGCATATATATATATATATATACACAGAAATTGACTTTGTTTCTTGCAATTTAAACTTTGTCTTATTTGTCACTATATCCTTAAAATATGACTACGTATAGTTGCAACTTTATTTCATTGACACAAATGTTTGGTGTCCCGATCAAATTTTTTGATGTGGTAAACACTTGGAACAAACGCTCACAGATCAATTATCCACCCACTCTCTAGACACAGTCAAACTGATAATGAAGACATATGAAAAAAAGTCAAGCAACAAAACACCAACTCTCATTCTCTGTGTGGAGTCGGCAGACTCGGTCCTCTGGCTGTGTTTGTGTATGAAGGGTGAGGGGGGACATCCTGAAGGACTCGGCCTCTCTCAGCTATTGGAAGCGGTGGGATTTCAGGGCTCGTTTCACAGACACACTGCCAGGAAATCAAGCGTGCTTCACACAGACAAAGAGCACGGAGAGAGCCCAAGCGAATAAGGCCTCTTCCTGCCGAGCCCTTCTCTCATCTAGGGCAGAGATATGAAGCGAGACTGTGAAGTGTAACCAAGGAACAATGTGCAAGGAGCCGTATTGTCCGCTTGCCAAGAAGAATCTCCATTGTCAGCCCCTGGAACGGATCCGGAGAAGAAAAGGAGCTGGCCAACACCTTAAACTTCATACTGGATCACTGCCTTTGTAATATCCACTGTGTCTGACACACAAAGCTTGTGCTAGGAGGGTGACACTCATCAGCAAAAATCCATCTTTCACTGGTTTTCAGCCTTATTATGGCAAAATAATGCAAGATTATTTGATAAAACAAGATTCCTGACTTTGGTTTACGGAGTTTATATTATAAAATGTTCTGAAGTCAAGAGATTGATTCAACTGATGAACTAATAGCCTATTAAACAGGTGAGATCAAGGTCTTTGTGACAAAAATCAGGTGTGTGAAAAAAACAACTTGCAAAGTTAATCTGTTTATTTAAGACAAACAGTCATAGAGCCACCTTTTAGGGTAGGCCTTTTCCTACGTAAAAAAAACATTGTATCCTCTTACACCTGGATTTGCGTTCTATTTACTGAACTTATCCAGCTGCTTTTTTTAGACATGGCCCTGGATAAGACCCACAAGGACTGAAAACAAATAGATCAGGCACATAAAAACGTCAGCTAAACCGATGCATCACCACATTAAGGATCATCTTTGAGCGAGTTGCTGGCAATTCTGCTTTGATTACATTCCCCTCAACTTGTGCTGACTGGCTCACGCAAATGAGATGACAAAATCGTACAGAAATCCAATGGCACAAAGTGGATGCAAGTAAAACCACAATTCAAATTTTTGCACTTGAACTACATATCAAATGTAAAAGTTCTTAAAATCTATAAGGAATTACAATGCCAATAGATGTTCAACCAAATTTTCACACAATCTTCTGTGGTCATGCAAAGACAGGAGAAGCCTTACTGTGTTCAACAGTCAGTCTAACACTATTAGGCATTATGACAACTGAGATTAAGAGAAAATATTATAATAGAAGATTGTAATGGTGCAATGTGAGGGATGACTTGAAAAATGTCTCAATCACAAGATTAAAGCAACCGATTGGATTATTCACAGTCCCATTCACGCATGGCTGCAAAGTTACCAGGATACTGAAGTGGGACTGAGAGCTTTTGTGCTGAATGACCTTGGACACCTACGCTGAATGCAATTAGGATGCAAGGATGAATCGCGAAACAGTCAATGACTTGCGCCTGACACTGTCCCCCACCCTCTGAATGCAAATCCTTTGCACTGCACTGACACACGCTGCCTGTAATCTGCGATCACTGCAATAAAAAAAAAAAAAAAAAAAAAAAAAAAAACACTGTGCACACAGTAAACATATGCAGGAAGCTGGGTGTTGCAAAAAAATATCAAACATGACCCAAAAATGATCATACCATAGCAATCATCCAACATACCAATTAGAAACCGATGACATCTATTTTATAATAAACATTCACTGTTCGGCTGTAGTTTATTAATACACTCATGTGTATTACAATGGCATCACTTTTCTCTGAAAAAAATAGCACCTACATGCAAAGTAACTTATTTAAAATATATTTTCTGAATTACTTTTAATTACAGCTATTTATTCTTAAGCATTACATTTTTATAACAAAAAAAGCATAAAATAAATTAACTTTTGAATTAACAACAGCTACGTAATTAAATTAATTGAGAGCAATAATAATTAAAATAAATAGTAATATAATTTGCCATAATAAAAAGCTGTTTTATCGTTTATTTAGCTATTTTGAGTAAAAAAAAAAGACAATTAAAAAAGTTATTTCTGCATATCAGACACTTACGATAATATTTCATACAATAATCTGTCATAAACCAGGCAATCTCGATAGATCTCTAGTATGACATTCCTAACTTATCATGCCAGCTGTAACTTTTTCCGGGAAGACGCACGCGGTGATCAGCACCTCAAATCCTCCATGCAATAACACAAAGCCAGTGACTAGCACGTTCCACACATGTGGGGGTCGAGATGGACCGAGTGTACTGATGACTGTGACAAACTCAGTTTTTTTTTCAAATTCAAGTTAATGGGAAGATGTTAAAAATGGGTGTGTTGTAAAAACGACGCTATTTAAATGTTTCAGGCTTACACTCGCACCGGCAGATCAATTTAAGACTAATTTTTCAGCATCATTGTAAAGTGACAAAATCAATAACACAAACAAAACAGACTGTTTGAAACAATGACCAATTCGAAGGCAGCCTGTGATCCAACGATAAACTTGTAACCCAATAATCATTAACTTGGCTTGAGTTTACAAAAAAGACCCAAGATTAAATACAACAAAACAAGCCCAGGTGATCCAGTTAATCAAGTCACTAAAAGCGTACGAGTCAGTTTTACTCGACGCCACTTGCGACATGAATCTAAACAAACAAAAAACAAATGTCTCACGAGAATAAAGGGGCGACTTTAAAATCCAATTTAAGACTATAACTTCAACGCGGATACAAACAGACCGATTACATTAATCATTTGTTGAACTTAAGGTGAAACGAACTCTAACCTAATAACGACGTACATAACCCAACTCGCTACTCAGAGACGCTGTTTATTAACAAAGACAAAACCAAACACTACTAACCACTGAAAAAACAAGCTTTGTCTTTATTAAAATCTTGTTTTGAAGTAAAAACAAATCACAAACACAACAGTCAGCGCGTCAAGTGTTTTGGATAGACTTCTGGATGGACGGGTTAACGTTAGCTCTGTTATTATATAAACCAACGCTAAATTACTGACTTTATTCACTAGCATAGAATTGCGCTGGTGTACCATTATTAGCTCACAAATAGAGTCAATGTTTAAAGTAACAAACAAAGTCATATGACTGGGAAATATGGCCAACTTGAGTTGTTGTTGTTTAGTTAGTTTCGTTTTAATGAACCTGACGGAAAGGAAACAGGCGTTAATTCGGACAGGTATAATTTACCTCGATTTCAAAGTCTGGTAAATTGAACGCCGTCCTGAAGAGAGAGCAGAAGTGCGCTATACCGGGGACTTCCCACCAAGACTGGATCTCCTCCACAGAAGTTATACATCCCTGGGACATTTTTCTGTTATCCAACGAGTGTCTCACATTAAAAAGAGTGGCTTAGACGATTCCGTCCGTCGTGTTCTTCACATAGGACTAGTTTAACTGGACTACAAAACTTGTTGTCCTTGAGGTGCAGTAGCCATCGCGACCCGTGGAGTCGTACAATCTGTTTCGATCCGCATTTCACAAGAGGAGAACAGATGGGCTGGGCGCTACCATCTGTCACGGGGATAGGGGTTTACGCGTACCAAAACAAATAAAATATCAACACAAATCAAACTAAACCCTAATAATATCTGCTGTTTACAATATTAATTATTTTTATAACTAGCTGACCTGGTAGAGTCACTGTGAGATAAAAAAAACATCGCAGCTAGTCAGTCTATGCGGTCAGTTGACCTTCCTTCGCTCGAAATAGTATGTTCGTTTAAAGGGAATGCACACACATTTGAATTTCGTTGAAAGGGAAGTTGCTCTGTTGTGTTATGATCACTGGAGAATCCTCGCGAATTATCTAGATGAGATGTTTACGGGCGATAGCATCATACGTTACACTGACAATTTGCATTAAATTTGTTAATTCGTTTTCTATCATATTTTTTGTTCGATTGATCGTTTAATTGTAATTTTAGTAGTGTACGATTGCATTAAAATAAGACATTGCAATTAAATCGTTGTTCTATAGAGGCTGTTGTTTGTTACCGACGACAGAAGTTGATTGGCACTGTAATTTTTAATATGCTAAAGTTGTTTCTAAATAGTGTTTTGGCATAGTGATTATAAACAAAGTATAAGTCCTTAGATCTTATTATTATTATTAACAGCAGACACGAGTTAAAACTGCTACCTTATGCCTAATTCTAACGATGTGAATTACAAATTGGTGTTCACTATAAGGATCCAGCGCCCCCTGGTGACATAAATATATAACGCACACTGTTGGTGGCCTTTACACAGTTTTATATATATATATATATATATATATATATATATATATATATATATATATATATATATATATATATATATATATATATATATAATTATTACAGTTTTTATATTATTGTTGCTTTTGTTAAAATAACCAAAAGATAAATATTCAGACCCCCCATAGTTTGTTTTATTCAAACAATTGTGAACATTTTTGCATTTAGAAAAATAAGAAATTGCCTGTTGAATATTAAAAACATATGAAAAAAAAAAAAAATCTGGATCTCCATGTCTGCCATGCAAATCAAATGTTCCTGATCATCTCCAGACTGGATCTCTTCTCTCCACTTTCCCTAATTGCAGATTCAGTTATCAGATCAGTCAGCATTAATATTTTTAAACTTAGATTTTTTGGGGGATCAAACTGTAACACCGTGTGTCCCAACCAGATGTGACGTGATAAAAAGTATCTTTTCCATGTATTTTTTGTCCTAACCATCCACGACAGCGACACGTGACAATAAGCAACACAATATCCTATTTTAGAAATGTAGAAAATTTAGTTGCCAAGTATTAGTTGCCAATGCAATCTGGATGGCTGGCATTGTTCATTCTGTGTTAAAGGTCTATATAGCCCATCGTTTATCTTTTTTTATTAAATTGTTTGTTCCAGCATCAGATACTATTTATTTTTCTATTTACAAGAACTTAATATGAATAAATGAAACATTTTGTTCCCAAAGAGTAACATATGCACATATGATTCTTCATTCATTAAATTAAAAGTAATAATAATAATTAAATTTACACAGTACCATAATAACATTTTATGTGAATTATGGCATTTTTGTTTTTTACAGCAACACAGATGATCATAAATATGTATTTGTTTCATTATGATAATCAATAATCATTTGGTAGCCAAAACAGTCCAATGGATGTAGCAGATAATGGATCCAATGATTGTGTTAAATTTTTATTCATTTTAATATAATTGTATTAATATAATTGTTTTGTCTTTTTTGTAATTTGAGATGAACTTGTGTAATAGAGTGTACATGCTTGTGTTTGTGTGTATATGTGTGAATGTGTGTCAAGTTTCATTAGTGGAAAGTTGTTCATTCCCTGTCTGTCACTGGGAGTCGCCACAAGAGGGAGGGACTTAAACACGGAGGGACAATGCTTGTGTTTGTAAAACGGCCCCTGAGTGGCTGCTGGCTCTGTCGGATCTCTTGTGCCTGACTACGGCTGCTGCACACATTGTCAGCGTGCAGACGGGGGAAGTGGACGGCTTGATCTGCCTGGTCAATGCACTGACAGAGGTAAGAACTTGATAATCATCCCCTCAAACAGAGTTCCTAACTTGTGAATTGGTCAAATATGCAGGCTTGCATGAGGGGGATCTGTTTGGGGTAATTGTGGAAAGACTTTTGAGGGTGCGCTTAAGGATTGGGAAGGGGGGCCAGATCTCACTTGTCTATGTTTTGGCAGTGGAGTGGTATGAATAGAGCAGGGTTGAAAGAAGCCAGTGCTGAAGAGAAAGGCATGCTCAGAATGCCACTGGGCTCCAGAAAAGCCAGAGCGAGAGGAAGAGCGTAACAATGAAAAAGTGTAAAGAAAGCCTGCAATAATAATCAGTAATGAGTAGTTTCAACCAGTTTCAGTGGAATGACTTCCAATCAGAACTATTTTAATATATTATTTATGTATGCATATTTATATCCCTTATTTGAGAATATGTAAATTATTGTATCACTTTACAATAGGTTCCATTTGCTAACATTAGTTAATGCATTAAATTAACCTTTTTATAAAGCAGTACCTTAAATATTTTTACAAACTATTTTTCAAATTGCAGGACCATTTAAAGTGAGAAAAAATAAAAGAAAGTGCTAATTTATATTTACTGGAAGATATAGACATTCCTTTATATATATATATATATACATTTTCACAGGTAAATCTAGAATAAAAGACAGAGACATTTTATGTGTCAACTACTCAGATTTTTTTTTCAGTTTTACACTACATCATTCTACTCTAGAAAACTAAAAACACTGATATAATTTAGTTTGATGTATAAGACTTTAGTATTATATGTAGTCAATAAAAGCTTAGAAAGTACATCTTTTAATGATGTTGTTTATACTGTGTTGAAGAACAGGAAGTCATATTGATAAGCCCCTCACATAGCTCTCTTCTCTAGATTAATTCAAGAGGTCACAACCTCATTAGCAGCAAGATTAGAGAGACTTTAGGAAGGAGGATGTTCTCTGTTTGTGCACTGTTGAAAACCCAGGCCCGGTTCTACGGGGGTGCTAGAGGTTGCTAAGCACCCTCAAATCAAATCAATATCACCCTCGGTTAATTCTGTAGTAATGGCATTTCATTGCAGATTTGGCAAACTATCCATTGCTTTATGGTTTGTGCTTTGGGAATCTGTTTCTATTTCAACATCTTTTGGAGCGTTGAGCAATTCTGCGAATCACACACATATCTGTTGATTTCTTATATATATATATGTAGTGAGAATGAGAATGAGAGTGAGAGAGAGAGCACCCTCACTAATTTAAGAAGCATTTGATTTGATTCTGGAGCTGAGCCTGAGAAAAATACTATCCAGAAAGTGAAATCAGTGCATGTAAAACAAATGTAAAGTCTATTTTTATTGCAGAAATATTGCGTTATACTAAAACATCATCACAGATGTCCTGAATTGTATTTCAATTGTGTCTTAACAAGTTTCAAGGTGATTTATATTTACCAAAGACTTGCTGTTCTCCCTAAAGGGAAGGGTGTGAATGTGGGCACGCCGTGGACAGTTTATCCTGAAACTTTTGCAGCAGAGAGAGGAGAATTGGAGGAAATCAGTTAAAGTTTGGCCAAAATGGCCGACAAGAAAGTGAGGTAAATTTTCCACTGATGTCGTATATATAATTTGAGATCCATCTAAGCTGTTATACTGACATGTTTTTGTGTGTGGTTTTTGTTGTGCATGTGCGTGTTTGTTTCCTGGTGTTCACAGCCTCCCTGCTAAGCTGATTAACGGGGGCGTGGCTGGACTGGTGGGAGTGACCTGCGTGTTTCCCATTGATCTCGCCAAGACCCGCCTCCAAAATCAGCAGAGTGCTCGTGTTTATAGTGGAATGTGAGTTCAACATCTTTATGAGGTCCCATAACTATGTTACATTGCATGTCCCCAACTTTGTTTTGGGGTCTCTTGTTTTGCAGGTGCATAGGTTCTTCATTGGCATCTATGACTGCATTAAGAACCTTTCACATTCATGGAAACTTTCCACTGGACAAAAAAGTTATTTATTGTGGAAAACTATTATTTAGATTATTAAATAGTTCTTCCATGTAAATGGTCATGTGTATTATTGTTTTTGTGCACTTGATTTAATTTTTTTTTAAACATTTCTGCCTCTAAAAACAACTGTTTATGGTTTCACTCAAAGTGAATCACGAAGGCAGCATGTGTTGGTGATTTATTCTGGGCGGAGGACTTTGTCTCGATTTTACTGAATGACTCAGATGATGCAAAACAACTTGAATCACATGCTTTGCATGCTTGATCTGTTCACGCTTCCGAATATTCTTTAAGTAGCTTGCTCTTTATGCATGTGTGATATCTTTGAGATAAAGAGAAGTGCTCTTTGTAGTGACGGTAACAAGCGAATACCCAAGTGGTTTGTGGGCAAGAGACAGGCTGCATTGTTTTAATATCGTTCTTCCACACATTACTCACTCTTCTAAGAATGTTTTTGTGAATGTCTAATTTGGCTGTTCATTATACACCGACATAAGGAGCATTTTGGTGTCTCTTGTTTAAGAGATTTTACATAGTTTATTCTGGTTGTTTTGAGTCACCAAATATTATTAAGGAAATTTACAATGCATTTGAATGAATTGTGAATGAATTTTTTTGCATTTGAATAAATGAATCACTTCAGTTAGCATATTTCATAACCAAACTGGAGTATTTAAACTAATCACGCAGAACATTTCTCTCTTATGAAGGTTGGACTGTTTGACAAAGACAATTAAAATGGAGGGCTACTTTGGCATGTATCGAGGTATGAAGTTTCTTTTCTTGTCTACAGTGCCGACTTGGGTTTTAAAATATTGATAGTTTTAATTGTTGACAGGTTCTGTTATATGTTGCTTTTGTTTATATTCTGAATATAATATCTGATATTCTCTCAGGTGCAGCTGTGAATCTTACACTGGTCACACCAGAGAAAGCCATCAAACTGGCTGCCAATGATGTCTTCAGACAGAAGCTCTCCAAAGATGGGTAACCTCCACTTTTTATCCATTTCTAAAAGCAAGTATTTTCCCACAACACTCCCACATCTGATATTTGTCTAAAAAGCTATACTGATTTAAATCACACAGTATGTTTAAAGCATCTGTTTGATTTACTAAAAGTATCGATTCATTCGTGAATTGGGGCACATTGTTGCACTGTATGTTTCTGATTCACTTGAAATAATGGGGACATTAGAATCAAAGGAATAAAACGCATATAAATCAACATTCTGTCATCATTTACTTACTTTCATGTTGTTCTAAACCTGTATGACTTTTATTTTTCTTTAGAACACTTTATGATTCACTAAAAAGAATTGACTCATTAGAGTCATATGTTCGGGAATCAGACCACTCTTGTTGCTCTGTATGTTTCTTACTAAAAAAAGAATCAGGTCATTAGATTCATATGTTCAGGAATCGGACCGCTCTGGTTGCGCTGTATGTTTCTGATTCACAAAAATTCATTGACTCATAAGAGTTATTTGTTTAGGAATTTAACTGCACTGGTTGCACTGTATGTTTCCGATTCACTAAAAGCTATTCACTAAATTAGCTGAAAAGAAATGACTCTGTGGGTCGGTGCATTCAGTAGTGGTGTTGAGAAAACTCTGTCAGAGTTTTATTGTGGTTCTTAACAAAACCTTATCTGTAAGCTATTCCACAGAGACATTTAGCTCACCAGCTGACTAATGCAAGCAATTATTTATTTGGTAAAAGCAATAATAATCATGTCTCATCTGCCCCAACTGTCATTGTATCTGCCACCCGCAGAAAATTACCTCTGTGGGGGGAAATCCTCGCAGGCTGTGGAGCCGGAACCTGTCAGGTGGTAGTCACCACCCCCATGGAAATGCTAAAAATACAACTGCAGGATGCTGGCAGGTTGGGTAAGTGTGTTTATTATGCTCCCATGAGTGTCATCCAAGGTATGTAGTTCTCTATCTCAGGATGCCTTACTAAGTACAAAGGCTAGCCAGAAATAAGCTGTTTGAGTAGGAATGTGTCCACCAAACAGCAGTTCCAGTTTTATTACACTGCAAGATAAAGAAATATAAAGATGATATTGAAGAAATGAGTTGTCACCTCTCCACTTTTGTGTTTACAAGCTGCTCAGCGCACTGTCACTGCCTCTGCCGCTGGTCCGACCCCTTCACTGGTTGCCTCTCAGGCAGCACAGCCGAGCACCAATCCCCCTCCTCGATCCTCAGCCACCCGTATCACCCTGGAGCTTCTTAAGACTCGAGGCCTCAGGGGTCTTTATAAGGGTGCTGGTGCTACACTGATGAGGTAAGACACAATCACCTATTTGACCTATAAGAATATAGACTATAAGGAATATTTTTGATGTTGTCAAGGAAAATCCTCTCATCATTTACTCCCCCAGACCTGCATAACTTTGTTTCTACAGTGGAACAAGGATACATATTGAACATAGATTGAATTGGAGCTTTCAATGTCAAAAAAGAAACCAAAAGCACTTTAAAAGTAGTTCACAGGACTCATATGCTACTTCTGAAGTAATATAAATCATAATTTAATGATGAATAGACTACATTTTAAGTTGTTATTCATTCAAATCTTTCTCTCCGGTGAGCAATTAACCACGATGACTGGTTAATTGAATAAAATTCAAGAAATAAAACAGTCTGAAGTCCGAAGTTGTGCTCATCTTCTCTATTTATAAGTATTTCCAAGTGAAATGCCTCCTTGAACGAGAAAGAATGTATCATAGGACTTGATTTGTTCATAAGGAATTGGTTTGATTAAATTTCAAAACTTAATTTGCATGGATAAATTGTTTATAATAAACTCAACAATATTCCATAAAAAGGTCAATCAAGAATAACCACAATAAAGATAACTATAATATTATCTACACTGATATACAGTAGTTGTTTTTATCATTCAACAACTGTAAAAAAGCTCTCAAAGTAATTGAAAAAAATAGCTCTGAAAGTAATTCCAATTATATTATTCCTCTGTGACATTATCATTATATTTGTGATGTGGAACTTGACATCCTTACTGAAGAATTTAATTGATAAACAACTTAAATTTAGTTTTTTTTCATCTAACTATTGTCTGACTTATAGTGCATTAGCCATATGGACATTTTTAATGAAATTCTTTGGTGTCTTTTAAGAGCCCAATCATCATTCACTGTCATTATATTGTAAAAGAAGATTCTTTACAAATGCACCTTTTGTGTTCTGTAGAAGAAAGAAAGCCATGAAAGTTCAGATGACATGCCACCCTTATAAATAATATCAGAATTTGAATGGATTAGTGAACTTTCCCTTTTAGTCAAATAACTAAGCTATGTTAGCCGATCAACATCCAGATCTTTTGATGCTGTCTTAACTAACTCAAGTGATTGCTCTCTCAGCAAACGTGCACTATTTTGTTACTAAAGGATGGATGTACATCACAGTAACCTTTCACCTTTAACACCTCCCACACAAATACACCCACTCACCTATCAGATAAGCCCCTCCCCCACAGGCTCCCCGCAGACTGTGATGTAACCCCAGCTGAACTGATGTAACCTGCCAGCTGTCAGTTCTGATCTGTTATTCATAGCTTCTAATTAACCGTTGGTGGAATTCTCTTCTTAATGGAATTCTAATGAGAACTCAATCTATCTCACTCTGTTGTCTCTCATCTGCGGCTTACACAATCTAAATCATATTTTTATAATCACACTTTTATATTTACAGACTAAACAAATCAGACACAGCAATCAATCACGATTCATCAATAACATCCTGCAGCTATTTCTGCATTGTATGGCTCTATGTCTGTTCTTTGTTCAGGGACGTCCCATTTTCCATGATCTACTTCCCGCTGTTCGCCAACCTCAATGCCGTGGGCCGCACTGAGGATCGCCATAGTAACCCCCAGGAGCGGGCCCCCTTCCTGCAGTCTTTCGTGGCTGGCTGCATGGCCGGCTCAGTGGCAGCAGTAGCTGTCACTCCCCTGGACGGTGAGATGCATGCAAGAGAAGAGTAGAGGAACACAGTTTGCTCTCTCTCCTTTAGAATTGTACGCAGATAAAAGTCCCATTCAGTTAGTCAGAGTCACGGTTGGAGTCACCCAAGCCTATATAAATCAGTGCTAATCCCGTTTTAACACCACTGCTGCACTGCTGAGAAACTGTGCATAGGTGTCAGTTATAGTTTTAGTATGGCTAACAGATGCTACATATTTATTTATTTACATCTGAATGTGCTGTGTTACTTATGTTTTAATATATTGAATACATATAACTATATTATACTTTTTAATATATTATTTCCCAAATTGCTTGCTGCATATATATATATATATATATATATATATATATATATATATATATATATATATATATTTTTAAAAAATTTGTTTTAAATAGGTCTCAGTAGTAGTTAGTAATATCAGAAAAATAATGTCTGTTATTTTAAAATCTGTTATTTTAATATTATTTATATACAGTACTGTTATATTTTAATATATGTATTTTATATAATATTCTAGTTGTGAATATTTTGAATTTAATATTTTTGATATTTTTTTATTTTTATGTGAATTGTAGTTTAAGTGAATTTGTTGTGATTTTATTATTTATTGTATATTTCTAATTAGCTTTTTTTTTTACTACTTCAGCTCAAACATACTTTATTTCAGTTAGCTGCCAAGACAAATTTCCTATTTTTGTTAAAAAAATGATTGTTAATTTTTTTTTAAATTTCTTAAATGTTTCTTTAAATCTCTTAAATGTTTTGTTAAATGTTTGTTTTTTAAATATTATTATTTTAATTTAATATATTCATATTTATTTCATATAAGCTTTGTTTTTATGAACAATTTTTTTTATTAGTTTTAGTTTTAATAACAATAAAACTATATTAAAATGATACTATGCAATAACAATGTTGCATTTAATAGATAAAATGAATATAATTTAAGGGAATGCTATATTTGTCAATATATTTGCAATGACAGATTGCAGAATAAAAACAAGTGGATCCACAAATTTTCACTTACACATATACATTTAACATTTGTGCAAGTACTCAAAATATTTTAAACATTTCTTTAAAAAAGTACTGATTAATTCTACTTAAGATTATTTACTCATTACTGACGATTAATCAGTTAATTAAAATGATCTTTAAGAAATGTGAGCACAAATACTTAATACGAATCAGCTTTTTTGTTTGTGATGAATTATGGGTAAATTTTTACCAAAATGTTCCCTTAACTAGGTCACTCCCAGCATTTCATAAAGCCACATAATGAGTATTTTGTTTCTGAGTGATTAATTAGTCAAGTCCATGTGCTGTGACAGATTCCTGCTGTAATTTGTAGACTGAAACATTTCATTTGCAAAGTTTGCTTTCATGTTCTATTCAGAAAGCATTTTGTTTATAGCTCATCTCTACATTTATTGTATTGTCCGACTGACAACTGTTTGTTGCCTAAAACATCAGTGAAGGGTACAGGGGGATTATTTGGAAACACTGGCAGCCCCTTCAATGTCTATATTTGAAGATTTGGCAGTACTGTCTGTAATATTACATTGTCTAGAGGCTCAAAAATAGACTCACAGAAAACATATCATCCAGTTTTCATAACTTAATTAGAGCCTACATGTTACAGCATGGACACATATTCTAATTAAAGTCTATGTGCTGAAGTCCTTATGCAGAAATATCTAACTAATGTTAAACTAACATTTAAAAACAAGCTAGATATTTATAACCTGTTCAATATAAGGAAGATATCTTCAACAGTTTATGGTAGCCATTGACTTCCATACCCTTTTTTTTTGTTTGTTTAGTTTTTTCATTATTATAGAAGTCAATAGCTACTGTCAACTTGTGTTCAGCAGACAAAAGAACGTCCAAGGGTTGTAACTGCTTCAAATGACAGAATGGAAGAACTATCCTTTCAAACATTTTGCTGAATTAATCTTTAATATGAGCTGTTTGAAAGAACCAAATCATGGAACTAAGTCAGACTACCTGCTGAACATAGCTCTGTTATAACCTGCATTTGGGAAATTAAAATTAGAACCAAGAAAAGTTTAATATACGCCTTATGCTAAAAATAAATATTGAAATGAATGCATCTATTAATATTTGTCATGTTCAGTTATAAAGACTCGCCTACAGACCTTGCAGAAGGGGGAAGGAGAGGACTCCTATAGAGGCATCATTGACTGTGCACAGTAAGCTTTATATTTGCACGTTTTGACTTTTTTTGTTTATGATAATATAAAAATGACCATATTCATGTATCTTAGTTTTTATATGGCAGTCACTCCTTTATATCCACAGACGCATTTTAAAACGAGAAGGACCAGCTGCGTTTCTTAAAGGAGCAACGTGTCGAGCTTTAGTCATCGCTCCACTCTTCGGCATCGCTCAGGGTGTGTATTTCCTGGGAATCGGCGAGCACGTGCTGGGGCTGCTGGGATAGCAGCAGGTGACGTTACCTCAGTAATCATACACACAGTACTGTTTCTACATGGGCCAAGGGATGAGAGAAATTCACATGTCCAAAGGAGGTTCAGACACTTTGGGAAAACAGGGGAGGCTTGTGTAACGCTAACATAAAAGCCTATATTGAACACTAACTATGTTTAAGTACCTAAAAACTAAAAAACAGGGTTCTTTAGGTAAGACAGGGTCCCGTTCTGACTAATCTGGCAGGGTTTTTATTGTCCTCAGTGTCTTGTCCAATTTAATATTGTTTTTAAGCCCATAGTTACAATGAGCTTTAAACCAACATGATTTGTGATAATTGATTTATTGATAATTGATTTATCGATGTGTATTTAAATTGCCGAAAGGTATGGAAGCCCATTTTTACAGAGAATTGAACAATTGGGATTTCTTTCCCCCTCTGAATTCTGAGTTTACATTTCACAATTTGTTATTCCCTAGACCAAATTAAAAAATACAAAAGGCTTTATCTCACATTTTTTTATGTTGTGGCAGAAACAGGCTTCCATAGAAAGAAGACTTGAATCAAAGTTGAGATTATGGATTTGTATCTTCTAAATATATGTTTTGGCTCTCTACTGTTGATTACCACCCATTTAAACAGCAAAAAGTAAGCAGAAACTGGGTTTAGTGTCTGCTGACCTCATCTAGCTGCTGCTTAAATTCTCATCTCTCAGTAAATCTCAGTCTCTACATGTGAAGAGACTGCTGGACTTCGCAGCGGATGCCTTGTCCTCCTGTTTTATGTTCCTCTGTGGGACGAAATTCCTTGTAGGCTATATAATTTTGGGTAATTTAAAAAAAAAAAAACTCTTCTTTAAATGATTTTTTTGAGTGCACAATAAATTCAAAAGCAACAAAGCCTTATCCATGCCACTCAAGTTATGTATATATATTCTTATGTAGAGAATTTGTGCTTAAATTTTTTTTCACATTTGGTAGAAAAAGGGTAAAGTGAAAAATAGAGAAATGAGATCTTGAATAGTTTCATTTTGAGTGTACTTCTAGAAAAAATAAATACAAAATTGCTGTTATTAAAAATACAGTTTTAATAATACCAACAATACAATATTTTTCAAAGTATGCAGTGGCATATTCCTGAAAGACAAGACTTGATTTCTGATAAATATCTCAGAAACTTCCTATTCATATATTATTATATATATAAATTGTAAAGCAACAAGAAATCTGTACATTTAAATATGCAAGACTGATATCTGATAGAAGACTGATTTCTGCTTATTAATTTGTTCACTGAAGAGTGTTTCTAGAAAATAAAAATAAAAAATCTGGTAATGCAAAACATCTTTTGTGGAACACAACTGATGCTAATTTGCATCTTGTATATTTGAACTCCACAAGAGGGCAGCATGTTTTTAATGTTTGAGGGATATGTAGCATCTTTACACCTCTGTCAGATTTCTGAATTGATGTAACCAGCAATGTTTTGTTTATATTATAATGAGCACAGAAATGCTTCAGAATAAAAATAAAATATATTTATTTCACTGTAGTATAATGCAATTGAACTACAAATGAAAACACAAAGACATGCACAGAGGAATCCATATTTTTTAGACATCGAATGAGGGTAAGGCTGCTAGCTTAGCTAACAACATTCAAGGAAATAATGTCAATTCCTGAGAGCTTAAAGCTCTTTGTTCAGACAGGCTGAGATAAGATTTCAGGTGTCCACTTTCCATACAGATGACATGATTTTCAAACAGAAAGCACTCAAACACTCAAAGGAGAGGTATAAGGTAACATAAGCACACATTATAAGCCTTTCATTTCAAACTACTTTCTTTGGCATGGTTTTTTTAAGAGAACCAGCAAAAACCGACAAGAGTGCAACTCATTGCTGAAACATGATTAAATGAATTGCAACAGAAAATCCACAAAGTGACCTTAAAAAAAGAACTTCCCATCAAACCTCTTCATCACTTTATCAGGGCTTCAGAATTTCACTGTTCTCTCAACTACCGATGATGCATATTTAGTAATGCACCATTAGTCCATAAACTTGCGGTTTTGGTTCGCACCAAACAGCTGCACTCTGATCTCAGGCATCATCTGTGAAAGCAAAAAAAAAGCAAAGAATATGAGAACCTGAATACAACAAACAAAACAAAACAGCTTTTATCCTGTTTCTTCCTGTTCTACAATGTGATTAGTTTCTCTACCTGTTGCGATAGAAGGTCCAATCTGCTCTCCAGTGTGTTGGACACTTTGATTTTGCCATCAGCGTTATAGACTTCAACACCTCCTGAGCTGAGGATGCCAAGGATGAAAAATGAACATATCTAATTATGTATAAATTAGCCTTTTCTAACAAAGCTGAGTGTATAAGTGATCTTACATGTCAGGGGACAGGAAGCTGTTCTCATCGATGCGCACTTCAATATTATGCTTTACTGTCTCTTTGTAAATAGGGATGTTTTTCTTAACAGCAGCCTATAATGAACAGTATATCAACCTCTTTAAAAATGTAAAGGGTTTGTATAGTTGATATACGGACGTTGATGGTGAATAGAGCTCACCTGCACCATTGCTACATCATCCTTCCTGCACCGAATTATAACCTTGGGCTCCAGCAGCTGATAAAATCCCTGCCGAGGCAAAAAGAAACGGTAATTAAGTAATTATTAATTATACAAATTATAAAAAAACATTAATGTTGTGAAATATTATTACAAGTTAAAATGACATTTTTTATTTTAATATACTTTCAAATATAATTTATTTCTGTGATGCAAAGCTGAATTTTCATCAGTTATTTCTCCGGTCTTCAATGTCACATGGTCCTTCAGTAATCATTCTGATATGCTGTTTTATTATCGATGTTGCAAACAGTTGTGCTGCTTAATATTTTTTGGAACCTAGGATCATTTTTTCAGGATTCTTTGATGAATAAAAAGTTAAAAAGAATGGCATTTATTTAAAATAGAAGTCTGCTGACCTGTAACACCAAGCCTTCCAGCAGTGTTGAGTACTCATTTGGGTTTTTGGCAATGTCGGCCAGCTTTTGTCGTGCTTCATTAAGGAGATCCTGCAAAAAAATCACAGGAGGAAGATAAAGGTGAGATTTCTTGCGATTTTACAAAAGTATAAACTATAGAAATGTCAAAAATCACATAATCATCATACCTTAACCATGTCATCACGGGCTTTGAGTACCTTCAGTCTGGCCTGGTTCATCAAATTCGACATTTGGCTGTGGATTTGACCAGAGATGTTGTTAAATAATCTGAAGAATGACCCAGGTTACTCATTTAAAGAACTCCAACTCACATTTTCTTCTGTTGTTCAATCTGTTTCTCTTTCTTCTCATAGTACTCCATTATTTTCAACCTCTGGGTCTGTACCAGTCGTCCCTTTTCAATATTAAACTCTTCTTCTGCCTGTGAAATGCCAGCAATACACATGATGCTCTAAAAATGCTCTAGACAATTTCAGACCATATTCATGCACTTATGCTAATCACTGCATTTATATGTTACCTTCGCATCAATTTCTTCTGCCTTCTCATTGGCTTCCTGTTCAATAAAGGCCATCATGTGTTTGAGCTGGAGAGATGCAAGGAGACCAGTGTCAATAAACAAGCAAAACAAGGTTAAATTAGAATGAAAGCCCCTCTGATCCTTTTTTTAGATGATGTAATGAAATAAAAGGGGATGAGGGAAACTGATGGGGAAATGAGACTGAAAGTGTTGCTTCAGTGCTGATAGGAAAGTCCATGGATGTGTGCTGGACAACTGAAAGAAAAGAGATTTCCTCTTTTGCCTTCATAATACACAGCGTTAAACAATCACAGCATATTAATTAATTGCAAAACCTAATTTGGTAACTCTCAAAGTGAATGGAATATAAAAAGATGTCTTGCTAGGAGTAGAAGATAATAAGTAATTATAAAGTAACAATGAATTTATTTATATACACCTTTCAAAACACTTAACACACCTTGCAAAATATATATACACATTTATAACAAATATAATAAACAATATCAATTCAGATTTATTAAAACATAATCCTACCACTAAATATGATATTTAAAACGAGATTTAAAATTAGACGATTACGTTTACGTTACATATTTTAAAAATGAAAATGGTTTACAGTTAACTGAATATCAGTTCAGAATATGCCAAAATAATGACACTTTGTTAAAAAATAATGTTGTTTTTATTAGTTACTAGTTTATTAAATTATATTTAAATGTACAGTATAAAATTAGTATCCTAAACGTAAATCATCAGATTCGTGCTTGTAATGTTTCGTTATAGAAGTCATGGGACTTTAAAAGTGCACCGTATTCATGTAATGAGTCTTATAACAGATATTTCTATACTTAGGCTACCTGATCTGAAACATAATGGTTTATTAAATAAATTATAATCTTAGTTTATGAACTTCTGGTTTTCTTACCTGTTTCTGAACAGCGGCATCGCTGAGCGCCATGGCTGATGATTTGAAGGCACTTACTGTATTCTGAAGAGAGATTTATCACATTAAAGATTTAATATTAACTTTAGAACTACTAAACTAAACTATTCACTACTTTTATCTGTATGACTAAAATATGCAGGACGAACGAAACTACAGTTCCGCCAAGCGTCAGCTGACAAGATGAAGGCGTCACGTGATTTGATGCGTCACGGCCAAGTTAAGGCTCCGCCTTTTTTTTCTTTTTTTTGTGTGTGTACCTCTGAACTATATATGATCAGTGGTCTGTACCTCTGAACTGAACTGACAGTCTCTAAAATGACTTGCTGCATACACTGGGTCATTTCTTCCTGATAAAGTTATTTTGTGAAAAACTGTAAGAAAATAGATGTAATCCTGTTAAACGTCCAAGACTAAATATTATGATAAAATGTGATTTATTAAAATGGGAAACCCTGTTGAGCCACAAGATGTCTCATAGTAGCCTATACTACTTTTTTCTATAGACATATACTTGTTACAAGTAGCATTTGTTGTTACAGTTGTTACACTGTCCATCGCCCATTCAAACTATTGCATACAATCCAACTAATGCTAGAGATTTTTAAGTTAGAGACTGTAAATTCGTGACTAAGAATTGGTGTTGGAGCAAAAGATTAATGATACAAAGATAATTTCTCCCTTTGACCCAGCCTCAACATGAGCTGCTCTGAAGGCTCTGTGTATCTTGCATTATACAGATTATAAAGTAATCTTATTGGAGTCACTGAGAAACACAGCAATGCAAACCTGGTACGGATACACAGAAGTTGGGTGCATCAGGTCACAAATGGCATATTAACCGGCATCATCAGCACTAATATATATGAGAACTCAACTTGTGTGATTGCGTGGAGAAACAATACACAGTATGTGGAAAATAATTTGTTTTTTTAACCTTAAATTGCCTAGACAAAATAATGTTATTTTTAGCAACATCGTATGACCCCTTTAATAATATAAACAATCTTTTTCCACTGTAAAGAAACTTTTGATCATTGAGAAGGTTTCATGGTACTTCTTAGAATGAAGAACCCTTATTTTTTATTTGTCTGTATTTGTCTTAGACTGAATACATTTTAGTACAAATTGCATTCAGTGACCATAGTCAGCACGATTTATGATCCTCATAATTATGATTCATAATTCATTCATCTTTTCTCATTCAAACACATTTGAGCTTTGTATATATACAGCCTATTTTGCACTTATGTTTTAAATTAATTTGCCAAAATGTAACAGTAAAATATGCTCAGCTAGACAACAGTGTGCTTTATTCATCAATATTTACTGAAGAATATTAAAGATCAGATCTAGTCCATGCAAAACAACAAGTAAATTATTTTTATTCTCAAAAAAATGGTACAAAAGTTGGTGGAACCATTTCAAAATGTACTAATATGTACCCTAAAAGAATAGTTGCAGAAAGCTAAAAAGTTTACTCACCCTCAAGCCATTCAAGATGTAGATGAGTTTGTTTCTTCATTAGAACAGATTTTGAGAAGTTTAGCATTACATCATTTGCTCACCAATGTGTACTCTGCAGTGAATGGGTGCCGTCAGAATGAGAGTCCAAACAGTTGATGAAAACATTACAATAATCCACAAATCCACATGGTTCAAGCTCTTTAATTAATATGTTGTGAAAAGCTGAGTGTTTGTAAGAAACAAATCCATCAAGGCATTTTAACTTAGACACTTCTGCCCAAAGTACAAGTCCATAACCCATTATAATGCTTCCTGCAAAGCAAATATTCATTTTTAGGTGAACCATTCATTTGAAGTACTAATATTCCTTAAAGGAGTACATAAGATACAAATATCTACCTTTCACACCACCACACTGACAGCTTTTGTATATTTTGAATAGTACCAAAAATGTGTGATTTACAGTTGCAAAGTACTGAAAGGCCTGTGCTACACAGTAAATGTGTTGTCATACTTGTTTTGTAAAGCTGCGTGTTCGAAAATACTGAAGAGAAAAAGTAGATGTGGTCTCAGTATTGCAAAATGCATTATGCATATTTCATTTCAGTGTTGACTGGGCTTACCTATGTGGCATCAATTATACCTTTGCTTTTGAGTTGCATGAAACTGGCAAATATGGATTCCTCCTGCCTGCCGACCAGATAGTTTCCACTGCAAAGGAGACGTGGCTTACTCACAACTACATTATGAAATATGTTTGTGATCACCCTCACTGATAGAAATGTACTGAAGCTTCAATAAAGTTCCGAGAGAATATATATGAAACATGTGTCATTAAATATATATTATACGCTTCAGCATTGTTTGAAATAGAAGTTACTTTATCGATTAGATTTTTTTTAGGGGAAACTATTATTTGCCAAATTTCTTCAGTCAATTCTTTTGTCAACAATGCACACACATTTCTCAAATCCATTTTGTGTTTTTGGTGTTGTTCAATCTCAACAGTAACATGGTCATCTAGCCATTAACCTAGCAGGTTTTTACAATAATATCTTCTTGTAAGTGATCATGTATCACTGGTGAGATTCCCTGCTCCTTTTCTGGGGAGAATGGGTATTGTTGCACATACACAAGGCAATGTGTTTTTACATGTGCTCTGTGTGATTTACCATTGATCAGTCCGGCCTCATCTCTATATGTCGCCCACAGGGTTTACCATCAAGAGTTCTGGCATACTTTCATCAGCAGCTATCAAAGTCAACAGGAAGTGGTTATGGCTCGGATGACATCTTTAGCACAGATCTTTAGCATAGATACAGATCAGTTTCAGAAAGAAAAAAAAATTGATGTATTTGTGGCATGTGATATATCTTGCTTTGCACTCTATCTTGCTTCTAACATTGTTTTCAGTTCTTTGTTTATGTATTCAAGCCTATCCCAATTAATAAGATCAGGGTCAGTAGCGTTCCCTCACCCTTTTACTTTATCACTGCATTTTGTTGCCTTGTACCTTACATGTGCAATGACAATAAAGTTGAATCTACCATATTTTTCGGACTTTAAGTCGCACCTGAGTATAAGTCGCATCAGTCCAAAAATACGTCATGACGAGGAAAAAACATATATAAGTCGCACTGGACTATAAGTAGCATTTATTTAGAACCAAGAGAAAACATTACCGTCTACAGCCGCGAGAGGGCACTATATGCTGCTCAGTGGTAGGCTACAGGAGTACTGAGCAGCATCTCTGGCAGCATAGAGCGCCCTCTTGCGGCTGTAGACGGTAATGTTTTCTGTTAGTTCATTACTCTCGGTTCATGTCAAATTAATTTTGATAAATAAGTCGCACCTGACTATAAGTCGCAGGACCAGCCAAACTATGAAAAAAAGTGTGACTTATAGTCTGGAAAATAGGGGTAATCTAATGTTATCATGTGTGGGGTCCAAAGTTGGAGACTTTTTCAATCAAGATTTCCTCTGTTATATAATAAGTTCTAAAGAGTATTGTTCTAAAATCTGGACCCATTAGTTGCACATAAGAGGTGTGGCTTTTGTGACGTACTGACGTGCCTTTTAGTATCCACAAAAATGTATATACTGTACCTGCATCTGTTTAGGTAAGCTGTTGCACGTTTTCATTTTCACTAGCTTTCACCGGATGGGTTTGTTTAAAATTCTTAGGTGATTCTGTCATGCCCTGATCTGCATTGACACTAAGCAGTCAGTCTTTACACTGTTTGGTGCTAATAAATCTGAATAAAGATTAGGCGCTTGATAAATGTAAGGTTGATATTGAGATTCAGGGGCTGGGGCAGTTGTTGCTGGTTAGTACGTAGGAGGCTGAGAACGAAATGTTTTCCTTTTTTTTTGTTTCTTTGGTCCCTTGTCCCGTTATCGTTTCATATCTTTCCATTTATGAAATGAGTCTTTCATGTTTTTGTGGTCCAATATTCGGTCTCCCCGTCCCCCATTTATGGAATTGGCACTTTCCATGTTGCCTGATTTAAAAGAGCCGTCCATAGGGACAGGATCCAACTTTTCTCATGACCAATGTTATGGAAATTTTTAGTTTTGTTAATTTGGCATTGATTACATTTATCTAATTTAAGTATCTTTTAAACATACAATGAATAAGGTAGTATATTTAGTCCATAGGGATATTGAGTTATTTTATGTAACTTGTGCACGTAACTGCTTTAGGTTGAAAAACAACATTTATGGGGAAACTGTGTACCAGGGACGGGCAGTTTTGAGAGTAACCAGGCATCTACCATGTAATGTGCATGAGATGTGCGTGTGTTATGAGGTGATGTGCACTGAGCAACATGATTGGCTCAAAGGTCCTAATCTGTCCTTCAATGTATCTTTTTACATACTATAAAAAGTTTTATCTCTTTGCACACAGACTCAAGCTGTGTGTAAACCAGATCATTCTCTGCAGAGAATTAAAGCAATACAAACGGATTAGACGGATTATATGTGAAACAGGCGTAACGCGGCTGTTTAAGCCACAAAACACAACATTTGTCCATTATTTTGATATCAAATAATGTAAAAAAAAAAAAAGCTTTTTCAGCATTGTGATACTCTTTCATCACAGTACAGTAACAATCTTTTATAGACATATTTAAATTCAAATATAAACAACGTATTACTCATGCATTTCACTGCTAGGTTTTTATAATAAGTTGCTGAAACAAGCTGCAACACATTTAAACACAACATTAGCCTACTTTTCTTGTTAGGCTATCACAAACATTTAAAATTAAAACTCACCACCGACAGACTCTCGTGCCTTTTGCATTTAAATCTTTATTACACGCAATCCAACGGGTCTTAAATAACTTTTTTCTGCCTCTATAAAAGTGCATATATAATGTTGCCTTGTTTCTATAAAGTTGCTCTTTTTCTTGTTTTAAATCTAGCCAAAACCCATGTGTTGCGTGTGAAACACATTAGGCTTTAATTAGCATACATTTATTGTGAAATGACTGCATTTCCGTGTCAATCCATGTTCATTTTTACCCCGAACAATGCGCTGTCACTTTAATTCAGTGCATGCAGCACAGCAAAAATAGACTCGGTATGTAAACAATCGTTGCACTGCTGCAGACGCACTGCTCCTGGAACGCACTGACAGACCGCAACTGCGTGCTGGAATCCGTTAACATGGGTTCATAAAAAAATATGCAACGCATACGCACTGCAGAGGAAGTATGTGTGAAACAGGCGTAAGTGCGAAGCCACACGGTGGTGACGACTATGGTGACGACCAAGTGTATGAAGGTAACTCAATAGGCTTGTTTGAGATGAGCAAAATCTGCGCAGAATCGATCACCGGTGATCAGCGCGAGATGCATGCCGGTTAGAAATGTGTCCGAGTGCGGTCCGCCTTGCTCTGATGTCATGCTGACGTATGTCAAAAATCTCTCGCGAGCGCAAGGCGCACCTGTCGGATTCTGCAGTCGCGCGCAGTTGCTCTCCACCGACTGCGCTGATCAAAAGCATGATGGGAAACGACTTGCTGACGACACAGCTTAATGGTCATTGGCAGCGAATGTCAGCTGATATTTTTTTTCCCTTAATTCCAAGAAGTCCATTAGCATAATACTATAAGTATTTAGGACATGTGCTTTATATACCCTTTTATTTTCTTGGTTTAAAGTTCTGTTTGTTGTCATTTTCTCTTTATTGTATTGCATGCTTGTGTTAATTTTGTACATTGAGATTTTTGAACAACAGTAATCCATTAAATAAATTAGTCAATCAAACATGCATATCTAATGTGACGGTTTTACAATAAGGCCTCATGTTTGTGTTTTTATCTAAGATCTTTATCTAGGTATGTCTTATTCCAGGAGTGCAGTAAACAAAACCCACAAATGCATGCTAATTTCTTAATTTAGAATGTGTTTTTGTTTTATATAATTTTTGAATATTAATTAGCTGTACACACTTTTATTGGTCATTAAACATGAAATCCAAACTTACATTAAGGTGACACACAATTGTGTAATATATTTATATGGAATATTTTTCATGTAAAAAAGGGATAGTTCACCCAAAGATTTTTTTTCTTTGGGTAAACTATCCCTTAAGTAGGATATACATCAAGTTAATCAGCTGTGCCATGTCCCACTCTTAAATGTTTAACCCATAATTAGGGATAACAATGTAAATTTAATGCAGCATCTGTTTGCTCATCATTTCTCATTATGGCTTTGATTATAAAAGGCATCCACAAAGTTTACAATTGTAGCAAGATGGAGAATATGTTACTAAAACTATCAGACTCCCAGGGAGCAATCACATTAACAGTAAGCAAAGAAATTGCTGAGAGAATAAAGAATGGTAAGTAAAAAAATAAATAAAAAATTGGTTGCTTGATGATGTAAAAATAATGAATTTTATTTTTATTGATTGAAATTCGTTTTTTATAGACAAAAAATATGCAGCATATATAATGCAACAAGTGAGATCTGCAGAACAGAAACAAGGTAAGGCATTTTTCTTTTAACCATAATAACATTATAACGTTTAGAATGATCATGGGGATTTTTTATTATTGTGTTCTCTTTAGCAGATACTACCCACTGTCCAGCATCTCTGTCTCAGTGTCCCCCTCCTGTTACTACTCTGTCTCAACTTCCCCCTCCACGTCCAGCATCTCTGTCTCAGTGTCCCCCTCTTGTTACTACTCTGTCTCAACTTCCACCTCCACGTCCAGCATCTCTGTCTCAGTGTCCCCCTCTTGTTACTACTCTGTCTCAACTTCCCCCTCCACGTCCAGCATCTCTGTCTCAGTGTCCCCCTCCTGTTACTACTCTGTCTCAACTTCCCCCTCCACGTCCAGCATCTCTGTCTCAGTGTCCCCCTCCAGTGATTGATCATCCAGTATCCCTTGTCGAGTGCCCTGTTGAAACAAGGAAAATAAATCTCACACAAACACACAATCTTCAATCCCCTTCCATGCAGTCAGAATGTGAAGAAACCCAACAAGGTATGCACTGTTTCTAATATGTATAAAGTTAACTAATATCCAATATGTATAAAGTTGATCTTTCACAATTTTAAACGGCTGTTTTCATAGAATTCACACACAGGACCACGCTGCTGCTGCTTGACCTCACACAAATGTATCTGCATTTGTACTACAGAAATAAAATAGCATTTTACAAAAAGCTGGAGCAAGCCTTCAAAGAAAAAGGTTACAACATCAGCAATGAAAAATTGCGCAAAAAACTTGGCAACATGATCACTACTTACAAAAGGGCTAAAGACCGGTGTCGGTCAACAGGAGAGGGAAAAGTTACATGGGAGTATTACAAGGTTGGTGTGCTTTTTGTATTGAAATTACTGCAAATCACTGGGTTTACATAAAAAATAATTTCTAAAGCATCTCTATTTACATTGTTTTACATGTTTTCTCAAAGGAAATGGAAGACTTATTTGGGAAATCTGGAGTTGGGAGTGCACCATCAGGCACAATCTGCTCGACTCCTCTGTTCAACACTACCTCATCCCAGACCAAGTCCTCAATTGCACAGGCCACAGGCTCCCAAGAACAGCCTCTCCCAGAAGAACAACCAGGTCCCTCCACTGCTATGCCCTCCAAAGAAATGCACAGAAGGAGACAAACAGCATCAACATTCTGTGAAGTTTATGAAGCGCATTCAGAGAGGAGAACAGCTGCTCTAGAGTCACTAGTGCGGCCTGACTTGGAACGCAGAAGAAGGCTTAAAGAGAGGCGGAGAAGGATGTTTGAAAAAAAATCTCTTACCTGCCTTGGAGAAATCATTGAACAACTAAAAAAAATCAGTAAATCCCAGGAAATGATAATCGATCTATTAAAAAATAAAGTTTAACCATATAATCCATTCCCATGTGTATCATCATTTTATTGCTTATCACATCATTATTATAGAGAACACAAACATTCCTCCCTAGAGAGGGGACAGTGGTTGACTAGCAGAATATATGTCAATCATTTGATAGTAAGTGCTTAAAATAATCCTGTACAATCCCATCCACCACCTCACAAAACAGTTAAATCAAAAACCTTCTTAAGATAAGTTTAATGGAGGGAATTGTTGAAGGTAGAACAAGTAAATGTGATGTTCACAGGCGGCCACAGATTGCATCTCTATAATGTGAAGCATTATTGTGAATGTGGGCTTCTGGTGGGTATGGCTCATCCTCCATAACATCTGCCTGCTGATCCTCGTCAATTTGGTCATTGGATTTCAGGCAGATGTTATGAAGAATGCAACAGGCTGTGACTGCAGAAGAAATGTTCTTTACTTTTTTCATGTGAAGACATCTGAGTCTCCTGAATTTTGATTTTAAAATTCCAAATGCATGCTCAATAACTACACGAGCAGAATTCAGTTTCCTATTGAAGCATCTCTGCCTGAAAGTCAAGTGGCCATTGTCTCTGTATGGCTTCATAAGCTGAAGCGAGAGAGGGTATGCAGAATCTCCAATTATATGCATGCCCTCAGGAACCAGGGAATGTGGATCTTCCTCAAGAAGTCGGCCTACCTCTGACAACCGAAATGCCCTTGAATCATGCCAACTACCAGGGTGACCCACACTGACATGACAGAACCGCCGCTGACTGTCACAGAATCCTGTAAGAATTACAGAATAGAACTGTTTCCTATTGATATAGGCCACAGGATTCTCACAGTGCGGTTTTACTATTGGAATGTGGCATCCATCAACTGCACAGACAGTGTTAGGAAACCCAGCTGTTTCAAATTCTAACTGTGATATGTGCAGGGCTTGTCCTCTGGGCCAGGAGATGTAATGTGACAAATGTGTTATTACAAGAGAACAGAAATCATGCAGGTGTGTTGAAACTGTAGATTTGGTTATGTTAAATCTGTCTGCCACTCCTCTATAGGACTCTTGGTTGGAAAGAGTCCATAGAGAGGCAAGTATACTGTTTGTCAGCGGCACCTTAGTCTGCTGTTTATTCATGTAAAAAGGACCAAGTGTATTAATTAAATCCTGCATTAGGAAGAGAAAAAAAATAGTTATCATATAATAAAACCATGGACACATGAATTTGCATGGGGGGAGCATATGCCTAACATGATGTTTTGTTTGCCTACATACCTCCACATGACCTCTAGAAAGTCTGAAATGACTTTGAAACTCAGAAGGACTGTACAAATGGACCACATTCTCAACAAAGTGAGGAATTTTAGGGACATTCCTAGGAGAGAGAAAACATTTATTTTACGTTTTAATTAAATCCTTTAAACCTTTATTTTATTTAGTGCTGAATTATCTGCAGTCTGGACTGTTTATTTTCATTAGATCTATTCAACTTGCAACATACCAAGACCAGATAGATTTATATCCCTACTATTTACTGAAAAAGCCATTTTAAGTAATGAGCACTTCACCTTAAGTGATTCTCCTCATCATAACCATCTTCGTGCAAAAGCAGTGGTATTTCAATTGCATCCACTTCGTCTGCGATAAAGAACGCGAACGCGATCTCTTCCATTGCTGACGTTTGCAGTCCACAACACAGCGAGATTCAGGAAGTGTCCGGCTTGCCTGCACTTTTTTAACTCCTCCCCTTACTGCAGCCGCCTACTCTCGCTTACAATTCAGGCGAGGCAAGGCGCATCTCAAACAAGCCTATTGCCAATAATAACCAAGCATACAACTGATGCTTGCGCGCGCGATAAATCACTTCCGCGAGAGGAAAACTAAATCAGGCATGAGGAAACGGGAGCCAGCAAGCTCATTTCAAACTCCAGCAAGTGACATGTCCTCTGCGCGCAATTCAAGCCCTCGCGCGCAATACAAGCCCTCGCGCGATCATGATCATTCCCCACATCCTCGCGCTAGGTCTTCTCACCTTCTTCTGCTCGCGCGTACAATTTCATTTTTGTCAGTCGTGGGGCGGGGCTTGCTGTTTTAGTTGTTATCTCAAATGTCATTGGTTATTCCCCTTTTCCTGAAGTCAGTTATGGAATTATATTCCGGACTTTATTCAAAAGGAATTGCAAATTGTATTTGCAATTGCGTTTTCAATTTGTGAACGCATAAAATGTGACATAATCCAAACGCAAATGCAAATCGCGCTTTACCGTTAGCATTTTCGTTTAAGCGAACGCACATTGTCTGCCAAATTTAAAATGGAAATGCAAAGTCCGTTTGCAATTGTGTTTACCATATCTTATGAGCTGTGAGCCTGTCATATTTAAATAGCAATATTAATTACCATTTGCCTTTTCACTCTCTCTGCACTGTGCATGTAAACTGCCAAAACTCAAATGAAATCGCAATTTCTTTTGCATTTGAATTTCCAACGTCTACACGGACACCTGTCAATCAAGTGACAGGGGTGGGGCCATTTTATTGGGCGTGTTTGCATTGGGAAGTGACGTCACTCACAGTCGACGGTAATAAAAGAGGCAACTGATATAATATTTAGTTTAATTTGTAATGACTATATATACAACCCGAATTCCGGAAAAGTTGGGACATTTTTTAAATTTTAATAAAATGAAAACTAAAGGAATTTCAAATCACATGAGCCAATATTTTATTCACAATAGAACATAGATAACGTAGCAAATGTTTAAACTGAGAAATTTTACACTTTTATCCACTTAATTAGTTCATTTAAAATTTAATGCCTGCTACAGGTCTCAAAAAAGTTGGCACGGGGGCAACAAATGGCTAAAAAAGCAAGCAGTTTTGAAAAGATTCAGCTGGGAGAACATCTAGTTAATTGATATCAGGTCTGTAACATGATTAGCTATAAAAGCTTTGTCTTAGAGAAGCCTTAGAGAGTCTCTCAGAAGTAAAGATGGGCAGAGGCTCTCCAATCTGTGAAAGACTGCGTAAAAAAAATTGTGGAAAACTTTAAAAACAATGTTCCTCAACGTCAAATTGCAAAGGCTTTGCAAATCTCATCATCTACAGTGCATAACATCATCAAAAGATTCAGAGAAACTGGAGAAATCTCTGTGCGTAAGGGACAAGGCCGGAGACCTTTATTGGATGCCCGTGGTCTTCGGGCTCTCAGACGACACTGCATCACTCATCGGCATGATTGTGTCAATGACATTACTAAATGAGCCCAGGAATACTTTCAGAAACCACTGTCGGTAAACACAATCCGCCGTGCCATCAGCAGATGCCAACTAAAGCTCTATCATGCAAAAAGGAAGCCATATGTGAACATGGTCCAGAAGCGCCGTCGTGTCCTGTGGGCCAAGGCTCATTTAAAATGGACTATTTCAAAGTGGAATAGTGTTTTATGGTCAGACGAGTCCAAATTTGACATTCTTGTTGGAAATCACGGACGCCGTGTCCTCCGGGCTAAAGAGGAGGGAGACCTTCCAGCATGTTATCAGCGTTCAGTTCAAAAGCCAGCATCTCTGATGGTATGGGGGTGCATAAGTGCATACGGTATGGGTAGCTTGCATGTTTTGGAAGGCTCTGTGAATGCTGAAAGGTATATAAAGGTTTTAGAGCAACATATGCTTCCCTCCAAACAACGTCTATTTCAGGGAAGGCCTTGTTTATTTCAGCAGGACAATGCAAAACCACATACTGCAGCTATAACAACAGCATGGCTTCGTCGTAGAAGAGTCCGGGTGCTAACATGGCCTGCTTGCAGTCCAGATCTTTCACCTATAGAGAACATTTGGCGCATCATTAAACGAAAAATACGTCAAAGACGACCACGAACTCTTCAGCAGCTGGAAATCTATATAAGGCAAGAATGGGACCAAATTCCAACAGCAAAACTCCAGCAACTCATAGCCTCAATGCCCAGACGTCTTCAAACTGTTTTGAAAAGAAAAGGAGATGCTACACCATGGTAAACATGCCCCGTCCCAACTATTTTGAGACCTGTAGCAGAAATCAAAATTGAAATGAGCTCATTTTGTGCATAAAATTGTAAACTTTCTCAGTTTAAACATTTGCTATGTTATCTATGTTCTATTGTGAATAAAATATTGGCTCATGTGATTTGAAAGTCTTTTAGTTTTCATTTTATTAAAATTTAAAAAACGTCCCAACTTTTCCGGAATTCGGGTTGTATATACACATTTCCCTGAACTAAGTACATTTCTGCTGCTATTATTATGTTTAAATGAAAAATGAAAGGAGGCAGTGGTATTTCATATCCTTTTTGTTTTATTGTAAATATACAGTTAGGAAAATTGCAGTAGTCAAGGCGAGCTGACATGTTATCAAGTACGCTGCTGTTTGCAGAATTACCGGACCTGCGTCCTCGCAGACATCACACTCCCGGGTCGAATGCACAAAGTCTGAACTACTGAGGATGCAAGTCCGAACTTTGTATTGATGCAAGTTTCTCAACTTTGTATTGAGAAACGTGCGCAGACCTACGTCACCAGTCTATTTGGCTAATCTTCCCGGTGTTACGGTTTATCTGGTTACCGTGTTATCTGGTGACCAATTTCCTGGTTCAGGTGTCTGCTGCAGATGTGCTGGAACGATGGCAGCAGACTCTGCGATTCTGAAAGCACAAACTGATGCGATATTAAGTGTTTAATAAACGCAGACTTGCTCATTGCATGATTCAGATATTCTTGTAAAGATTACAAGTTATTAGTATGATCACCCGTTTCGCGGCTGAAGTAAGTAGGATAAACACAAAATGAAGTCCATGTTGGCACGGGTTTCAAACACGCGCTAAAAGAATGCCACACCGCGAGACATGTCACTAACCACCGAGCTACCGATCTACACAGAATCAGTTCCAGATCTCTCAATTCAAGACAGGACTCTCGGCGGCACATCGTGCAGCTGCTGAATCAAGAAAATGTGACCGTGTTACACACTGCTGTTTATGTGTTAATCTAAGTGGATTTTTAATTATGTATTTAACTGCTTAATCTTCAGGACATCAAAGAGCCATATCTAGACTGGGTCATAGCTGTGATTTAGTTTTATTTTTTATTTTATTTTTTTACCCCATATTTGTAGAAAAAAACCTGACAAAGCAAATCCAGTTCTTTGACAGGAAAATTAGCACCAGTTGAATTCAGCAGGTGTTTGAGTGTCCTCAACCCATCCAAACTCCTGCTCTGAAATCTAGCAGCTACTAGCTTCTCTAATCTTGTATTCTATTTTTTTATATTTATTATAGAATTAACAAAATGCAAAAAAGGCCTCTAACACTAGCTTGTTCTTGTTTTCTTTTTATTAGATATGTAGCAAGTTCGTTTGGAGGAAAGGAAGAGGACAAGTCGTGTAGGGGAAGTCGTGGCCTAATGGTTAGAGAGTCGGACTCCCAATCAAAAGGTTGTGAGTTTGAGTCCTGGGCCGGCTGGAACTGTGGGGGGGGAGTGCATGTACAGTTCTCTCTCCACCTTCAATACCACGACTTAAGTGCCCTTGAGCAAGGCATCGAACCCCCAACTGCTCCCCGGGCGCCGCAGCATAAATGGCTGCCCACTGCTCTGGGTGTGTGCTCACAGTGTGTGTTCACTGCTCTGTGTGTGTGCATTTCGGATGGGTTAAATGCAGAGCACAAATTCTGAGTATGGGTCACCATACTTGGCTGAATGTCACTTTTTCACTTTCAAAGAGGTCGGCTGGACTGCTGACGTATTTATTTAACAAATATAAAATTAAAGTTCACAAACACCAACTGGTGACTTTTATTCTGATCGGCACAACACTCTCGGTTTGCTCTTTCCGGTTTCGGTTTCCGGTTTCCTGCCGTTTTATACTCTCTCCACGCCAATTACTAGAACAAGAAACAGGTGATGATAATTTTCGCCCAAAACACTCACTTACCGCTCGTCTCCTGATTCTCTCTCCCGCTGCAGACTTCGCTAAACCACGCCCCCCCTGCCACATAACCCCACCGCCTGACTCAGGCCGGGGAGCCATCCGGCCTGCAGCCCCCCCCCCTCTCAATTTCTGGAGAGGAAGTCGGCCACCGCCATCTGAACACCCGGCCTGTGGATCACCTTGAACTTAAAAGGCTGAAGAGCTAGATACCAACGAGTGATCCGCGCGTTGGTATCCTTCATGCGGTGGAGCCACTGCAGCGGAGCGTGGTCCGAACAGAGGGTGAACTCCCGTCCCAGGAGATAATAGCGGAGGGTGAGGACGGCCCATCTGATGGCAAGGCACTCTTTCTCGATGGTGCTGTACTTAGCCTCTCTCTTCGAGAGCTTCCGGCTAATGTACAGCACCGGCCGTTCCTCTCCCTCTATCTCCTGGGACAGGACTGCCCCCAGCCCCCTGTCCGACGCGTCTGTCTGCAACAGAAAAGGGAGAGAAAAATCAGGAGAGTGTAACAACGGCCCGCCACACAGAGCAGCCTTGACCTGAGTAAAGGCCTGCTGACACGGCTCCGTCCATTGGACCGTATCTGGCATCTCCTTTTTAGTGAGGTCAGTCAAAGGGCTGGTGAGGTCCGAATAATTAGGAATAAACCGTCTATAATATCCCACCAGCCCCAAGAACTGCCTCACCTCCTTTTTTGGTCTTGGGACGTGGGCAGGTCGCAATAGCAGCTGTCTTATCAATTTGGGGACGCACCTGCCCATGCCCCAGATACCTTACTTCCACCCGCCCAATCGCACACTTCTTTGGGTTGGCCGTGAGCCCCGCTCCCCTCAGCGACCTCAGGACAGCCCTTAGATGCTGCATATGCCGCTGCCAATCATTACTAAATATAATGATATCATCTAGGTAGGCAGCTGCATACGCAGCATGGGGCCGTAGAATCCTGTCTATGAGTCGCTGAAAGGTAGCTGGGGCCCCGAACAAGCCAAACGGAAGGGTAACAAATTGATGTAATCCAAACGGCGTTGTGAAAGCTGTCTTTTCTTTGGACAATGGAGACAAGGGGATCTGCCAATAGCCCTTTTTAAGTCCAATGTCGAACAAAAGCGAGCCGTGCCTAGCCGATCAAGCAACTCGTCAACCCGCGGCATACGCGTTGAATTTCAACACAGCATTCACCTTGCGGTAATCTACACAGAAAAGGACTGAGCCGTCCGTTTTCGGAACTAAAACTATCGGGCTCGCCCAGTTACTATTAGATTCTTCTATTACCCCCATCAAGCATAGCGCCTAATTCAGCCTGAACTACTTTTTTCTTGTGCTCAGGTAAACGATACGGCCGGCTGCGAACTACCACGCCCGGCTCGGTCTCGATATGGTGCTGAATCAGGTTAGTACGGCCCGGTAGGGGCGAGAAGACGTCGGCAAACTCTGCCTGCAATTTCGTTAAATCAGTGAGTTGGGACGGCGGGAGGTGATCTCCACCTGGAGCCAGGGCGAGGGATTGTGGTTTGATATTCGCCTCTGGCCCGAGATCATCCTCTCTGCCAATCACCGTTGCCAACATCACTGATTCCGCCTCATTCCATTTTTTAAGGAGATTGAGGTGGTAGATCTGACGGGACCCGTTCCTATCGGACCGTATTACCTCATAATCGAGATCTCCGACCTGTCGTGCGACCTCGAACGGTCCCTGCCACTTAGCCATTAATTTGGAGCTCGACGTTGGGAGTAATACAAGTACTTTCTCTCCCGGTGCAAATTTGCGTAACCTAGTTCCCCTGTTATACAGCTGGCTCTGGCGGTCCTGGGCTTGTAACAAATTCTCCATTGATAGCCGCCCCAATGTGTGGAGTTTTGTTCTCAAGTCCAGCACATACTGAATTTCGTTTTTGCCCTGAGATGGTCCCTCCTCCCACGTTTCTCTCAGTACGTCGAGCACCCCCCGGGGCTGGCTTCCATAGAGAAGCTCGAAGGGGGAAAACCCCATGGAGGCTTGCGGTACCTCTCGCACAGCGAATAACAAGGGCTCTAGCCACCTATCCCAATTTTTGGCATCTTCGTGAACGAACTTACGGATCATGGATTTAAGCGTGCGATTAAATCGTTCGACCAGGCCGTCGGTTTGTGGGTGATAGACGCAAGTTCGAATCAACTTAATGCCCAATAATCCATACAGTTCGCGTAGCGTACGTGACATAAACGCTGTGCCCTGATCGGTGAGGATTTCTTTTGGAATCCCCACCCGGGAGATAAGACGAAACAGGGCATCCGCAACACTTTTAGCGGAAATGTTGCGGAGGGCCACCGCTTCAGGATATCGTGTTGCATAATCAACTATGACTAGTGCAAAGCGATGTCCTCGTGCCGATCACTCTAATGGCCCGATGAGGTCCAAACCAATTCTCTCGAAGGGGACCTGCATTAAGGGAAGAGGGCGCAAAGGCGCTTTTGGGGCGGCCGGTGGGTTTACCAACTGACATTCCAGACAAGACGCGCACCACCTGCGCACGTTGTCATGAATGCCCGGCCAAAAGAAACGGGCCATGAGGCGATTTAGTGTTGCTGCCTGTCCCAAATGGCCCGCCATAGGATTAGAATGAGCCGCGTGGAAAAGCATTTCCCTGCGGCCCTTTGGAATTAACAATTGGGTTGTATTCAATTTTGTCCGAGCGTCTTGGGTCACTCGATACAACCGGTCTTTTAAAATGACAAAATATGGATAGGAGAGCGGGAGGGCAGGTTGGAGAGACTGGCCATCGATAGCGCGGACCTGTTGAAACGCATGTTTTAGGGTCTCATCCTGAGACTGCTCAAGAGGAAAGTCATCACGCTCCGAGAGAATCAGTCTCCCGATTTCGTTCGGTTCCCCTGAAGCAGAACCCAGCAGTCCTGGCTCAGTTTCCCCCACCTGTACCCGCGCGGTCTCCTTCCGCGCCTTATTTCCCCAAGAGGCATCCGCACATAACGACCCCAATAAAACCAGAAACGCGGGCCAATTCGTTCCCAAGATTATCGGATGCCGGAGGTGGGGACTAACCGCCACCTCCACACTATGCTTTTGTCCCCGGAATTGAATTATAATTGGGACAACCGGATACTCCACCACATCCCCGTGTACACACCGCACCTTAACCACGCGGCTTGTATCCAATGCCCCCGGTTGAATCAGGCTTTGATGGATTGAGGTTTGGTTACATCCTGAATCCACCAAGGCCGGATATGTTCCCCCTTGATACACACTGGTATTTGGTTCTTGCCAGCCTGACCTGGGGTGACCTGCGGGACGTCCGGGACCCGGATCATCGTCCCCACCTCCATCACTGGACACCTGTCCACGAAGTGCTCCGGGTCCCCGCAACGCCAACAGGCCAGCCCAGACCTACCCGCCGCCCCAGTGGCAGGGAGTGGATTGGAGAATTGGCGCAGAGAGAGCGGAGAAACGGAAGCACTGTCCCCCCCTGGGCGGGGCCCTTGGTCTCGCAAAATGGCCCGGGGCGGGACACGAGGAGGGCCGGGTGGACGGGACCTAGGGAAAGGGACAGGGCGAGAGAGAGAGGGGGGAGAGAGGGAAGGAGAGAGAGAGTTAGTAGGTGGGGGTGCGCCGACCCCTGGGCACGCCACCATGCGACGTGGGGCGGTGGCACTGGACCCACTCGGCCGTCTTTTTGGGAAGCCGAGCGATGAACTGCTCCAGCACCACCAGGTCGACGACATGCTCCACGTCGCTTCCCTCGGCTAGTAGCCACTTGCGGCAGGAGTCCCGGAGCTGTTGGGCCATCGCGAAGGGCCGACCGGCTTCGCCCAAGTCCAGGGACCGGAACCGTTGGCGGTGTTGTTCGGGCGACCGGCCGACCCGCTGGATGACGGCCCTCTTTAGGTCGTCGAAGACCAGTAGGTTTGCCACTGGAAGTTGTTGGGCGGCCACCTGGGCCTCTCCAGAGAGCAGGGGAATGAGGCACACCGTCCACTGCTCTCGGGGCCACCCGCAGGCCTCCGCCAACTTTTCAAAAAGCTCAAGGAAGGCCTCCGGATCATCCTGGGGCCCCATCTTGCGCAGCGGTAGGTGCATGGGTGCGGCGGGCGGCCCGGCGGCCTCGGCGCGAACCTCCCGATCGATCCAGCTCTGGAACCTCTCGCGGTCCTCCTGCTGGGCCTGGACAATGGCCTGGAAACGCCTCTCCTGATCCGTCCTTAGGTCCAGTAGGGCCTGGTGTTGTTCGCGATGCAGGACCGCGAGGGAGGCGATGATGTCCGCAAGCGGCGTGGAGGACGGGCTTTGCATGGCGGCGGCGGCGGTCCTGCTTCCTTCCCGGGTTTCGGCACCAGTGTAGCAAGTTCGTTTGGAGGAAAGGAAGAGGACAAAGGGGTCGGCTGGACTGCTGACGTATTTATTTAACAAATATAAAATTAAAGTTCACAAACACCAACTGGTGACTTTTATTCTGATACGTCGGCACAACACTCTCGGTTTGCTCTTTCCGGTTTCGGTTTCCGGTTTGCGTCAGCAGTCCGTCTCTCTCTCGCTTGCTTCCGACTCTCCTGGCGTTTTATACTCTCTCCACGCCAATTACTAGAAACAGGTGATGATAATTTTCGCCCAAACCACTCACTTACCGCTCGTCTCCTGATTCTCTCTCCAGCTGCAGACTTCGCTAAACCACGCCCCCCCTGCCACAATATAATATATATATTTTTAACTTGCTATGTGCACTGCGTCAACCTAACTGTGACTTGTTATAGCACTTATGTATTATTGCTCTTTTGTTGATTTTAATTTCTTCCATTGCCAATTTGGATAAGTGTCTGCTAAATGACTAAATGTAAATATACATCTTCACAGGCATCATGAGAAGCTGCTATGTCAACATCTAAATTTAGCTCTTCAATATCTTAATGATTTAGCAGTTAAATACATAGTTAAAAATTCACTTGGACATATGCATGAACAGCAGTGTGAAGACAGAGTGGTAATGAAAGCAGGGTCTCCATACCTCATATCTCTCAGATTAGTACATTTTGTGTGTATCAGTCCAATGTGCCACAGCTGCTCTGAGCTTCGACTGCCTTCTGAGGAGAGTGCATGAAGAGTCCAGGCTTCTGCAAATGTGTCCAAGTCTGCCTGGATGCTTGAGAGAAAAGTTTACTGTACACTAAACAGGTCCTCAATAAGTCTGAGTCCTTGATTCTGACATCACACCAAATTCAGTCAATCCTATTAGAAACAGGTTTAAAAACAGATCAGTTATTTATTAATAATTGTAAGATATTTTGTTACATAAAAGCAAAAACAAAAATTTTGTTGACATTAAAAGCTACCTACAGATAATTAAAGTTACTAAATTTAGGACTAAATGAAATTTCAGACAACTGTACTTTACCTTTGATTATGGACACTTTTACCAGATATGAAACTATGTTGGTCTGTGCCTCTTGAAGAAAACATGAACCTGGCGATCTGTACATCCTCCAGTCCTTGGTCTCCCTTGACCCTGGTTTAAAGAAAATTTAAATGCTTTTTTCTTTACTGTACTTGCCTTGACAGTATGCCAAATTTCTGCAATCAGAAGAATTCCAGTAAATCAAGTATCTAGAAAAGATCTACTCTATAAACAATGCATTAAATTACATTAAAGACAAAAATAAATTAAACAAGCAAATGAAATGATAACTCATATGTATCTGGTCCACTGATGAAGTCATGTGTCAAGTCAAGTGAATTATTAATCATTTTCTAACAGGCGTCCAATACTGACTTCAGGAAAAGGGGAATAACCAATGACATTTGAGATAACAACTAAAACAGCAAGCCCTAGTCATAACCTGGGTTGAAAATTTTGGTTTTCCAAAAAAGAAAAGGTACCTTTAGCATAACAGCTCTTAACAAAATAAAAGAGAGCTTGGAAAAATGTGAAAACAAATGAAAAGAATATAAAAAGCGAAAAACAAGCAAGTTTCAGAAACATAGGAATTTTTATTTTACTTTTTAAAGCACAGGCATGAAGCAGCAGAACGCTGAGAAATAAATTTCAATGCCATATAGGAAAGAACTGAAAAATGATAGTTCTGTAGAAATTGCTGATAAAAAAAGAACAGATCATACTGTTCAGAATTATTCTCTTTATTCCCTTAGACAATTGCAGTGTGCCAAAGTGGACTTTGATCTGGACTCCTGGCTTCACCCCTTCAACCACCACAGCTGCCTTCATCCTACAGAGCAACTGCATCTGCACCGCAGTCCTTGCCGCCCGACGAAAGACAAGCACAACTTCACAGCATCATCATCATCCAAACTGTTCTGCTCTGCCACCAGGAATGTCATCGGAATGATGAAATACTCCATGACCGTTGTCAGCACCAGATCTAAAGCTCATGAGAGAGTGACACTGCAGCCGGACAGCCTGAACGAGAAGAAACTGGAGGAAAAGGAGAGCATGTCAGAGCTTTCTCCATGATTCAAGTGGCTGGGCTGAATAGAACTGTGCTGGTCTCTCGACCATGGAACAAGAAAGACTTAAAAGAGACACAACGAAGCCTTTCATTAAGCAGTGTAAACACAGTGTCAACAGATCAAGACTGACTTTCCAGTCAGGGTGAACACAACCAAAATCACGCAGAAGAGCAGAGAACAAAGACTGTCTCAGAGTCAGACTGATCTAGATGTTTGCTTTTACTGCAGGGAGAGGGGACATTGAAAAATTTCACTGTGCACATTTGATCAACCAAACGGCGGCTGGACCAGAGAAAGCTGAGGCAGACTGACAACAGAGACTTTCACAGTAGAAGCTGGAGAAGGAGGTGGAGTCGGGGTGTAAAAGTCCACCAAGGCCACACAGCACAAACAGATAAGTCTGAAACACACACACATTTTCTCTAAAGCTCAATGCAATGAAGAAAGTATGCTTGCTCATGTTTCTGCTCACTGCAACGAAGAAAATATGCTTGCTCATATTTCCGCTCTTAGCAATGAAGAAAAATGCTTGCTTTTATACATGATCACATTGGAAGATTAGAAAATGATAAATCTTCTCTCGACAAGAACATAGGCACATATAGTCATCCGAATAAATTATCTTATAAACAAATGCCACAGATTAGATTATGGGTTAATGGAGTTGAAAGGGCTGGCAACTCAGTAATTAGAATGGATGAAATATATCCAATTCCAAAATTAAGTGGAAATTTAGTTTGGTCTACTACTGCATCTGGTTATACGGTCAGAGAAAATTTCACTGTACCATTGAGATGTGAGGATTAGAATGGCATGAAGTTTAAGCATTGTTTACTACTGTCAGAAAACTGCCTTAAAAATTTTTTAGAAAGAGATTTAATGTGAAACTGGGAAGTGGCCCAGTGCCAAATTCAAGCTTTAGCCACAATCCAACAATTGCAGTTGTATAGTTACCAGTGTAAACCTAAAGATGATGATTTATGTAAAAAGCTTGTCAATGCTGCAAAAGACAGTTTCACCTAATTCTGAATTATGCCATTCTCTGAATTACAATGCTCAGCACATGTATCATTTGAAAGAAATGAAATGTTTGAATAGACCTGAAATGTTTAATCTGGAAAGAAAACAGATTTTGTACAAATTGTTGATGAGAGAATGGGTTTCTGACTTCTGTTCTGTTACAGGATCATGGGGGAGACCTGTGGCCTATTTTTCAAGTAAGCTCGATCCGGTAGCGGCAGGCATGCCAAAATGCCTGAGAGCTGTTGCATCTGCAGAAAAAAAAGCTATTTTAGCTTCAAGGGGAATTGTGGGGTAGTCTGTGTTTGGAGTGTCATTGTTTCTGTTTGTCTGACCATATTTGTATCTTGTCATCAAACCGCCTTGCACTTGCATCCTGAGTCGATAAATGCATATGCAACAATAAGATCTGGAGCGCTCCCCGCACATTGCTCTGTGCAAGTGGCTGAACTTGTAGCATTGACGGAGGCTTGCAAAATTACTGATGGACAAACAGTTACCATTTATACAAATTCTTGTTATTCTTTTGGGGTTTGTCATGATTTTGGGGCATTGTGGAAACACAGGAAATTTGTGCGGTAAGTCTGATGGTAAGTCTGTTGGTAAGCCTGATTTAAACCATGATAAAATAGCAGCATTGTTAGCTGCAATTTTGCTACCAAAGTCAGTTGCTATCTGCATATGCGTCACACATTCCAAAAGTTAGTATTTTGTGTTTGTAGGGTAGCAAGTAAGCTGATACCATGGCGAAGGACGCAGCAATGAGAACAGAACCTTCTTTTACCTGTGTAACAGTTAAAAATGACTCATTTACACTCCCTTCAGATTCTCTTACAGCCATGCAAGCTTTTGTCACAGCAGAGGAGAAGAAACAATGGGTGAAGGCCGAGTGCAAACTGAAAACAGGCAGAGTACTGAAGACAGACCATGTCTGCCAAAACTTTTTCCCACTCTAAGCAAAACTTGTACATGGCCTAGATCACATGAGTAAAGGGGGAATGTATGATTCGCTAAATAATTATTGGTTCACAAAGGGATTCACTTCCTTTGCGGAGAGGTATTGTCAATCATATATGGTCTGTGCCACAAGCAAAGTGGACAGAGGCCAAATGATTTCACAAGTGGCGCACCCAATTCCAAATCAGTGATATGATCACATAATGTAAGAGTGACAATGACACTGACAGATGTGACATTAAAGAACAAATTAATGAAGTGTTGTGAGCAAACACGACTGTCTTGGGTAAAAGCACTACCCATTTTGTTAATGTATATGAGAATGACAAAAAGAACAGTCTAACTTGGGTCCATTTGAAATGTTGTTTGGCAGGCCAACTTCCAATGGAGTAGGACCAGAACCACAACCACTGTCCTCTATAGCCTTGTGTGAAGATTACATGCTAAAGTATTGTCGAAAGTTGTCTCTTGTTCTGTCTCAGATATCTCAGCAGGTAAAGAATGCTCTGTCCAAACCAGAGGAAGGAGACTTGCATGATATCAGGTCTTTCTGATAAGACAAGATAAGACGTAAAGTTGCTGAGACAGGTATGTGGTTACACGCAAGTCACTGCAGGAAGGTTCCAGCGCCACCAAAGTGCTACAGCTCAGTAAAGTGATTGACCAGCTGCCCTGTGCCAAGGTGGACATCTGGCTGACTTGGGTGAACAAACATACAGTGGTGTATGGGAGCTGAACACGCAGCAACATTACTGTGTGGGAGTGATCTGAGGTCAGTTTGGGCCAACAGATGACAGCAAGGGACTTAAGTTGTTAGAAAACCTACCATCTGACCACTGCAGTGAAACTACATGACCAACTCGACAGGAGGGAACGCAGGCTGTGGAACGGAGCTGAGAAGTTCTTCCATGCTATAATTACGGCACTTGGGGTCAGCCTTCTTCAAATTTAAGTCAAAATCGCAAGGTACTGTATGAACTGATAAGTTTCATGAACACTACTAAGTTGATGATGGAAGGCGTCTACGAGGAAACTACGAGGACTGAGACTGACTGCACTGTAAGATCATTCTGGACCAGCTCTCCGCATCTCCTGGCTGGGGTATGTGTACTTTCTGGGAACTGCATTCAAAATATATTGGGTTAATGGCCATCTCATGACTTTGGGGAAGTTATGGCCTAGTGGTTAGAGAGTTTGACTCCCCTAGGGTTGTGGTTTCGAATCTCGGGCCGGCAATACCACAACTTAAGTGCCCTTGAGCAAGGCACCGAACCCCCAACTGCTCCCCGGGCGCCGCAGCATAAATGGCTGCCCACTGCTCCGGGTGTGTGCTCACGGTGTGTGTGTGTTCACTGCTCTGTGTGTGTGCACTTTGGATGGGTTAAATGCAGAGCACGAATTCTGAGTATGGGTCACCATACTTGGCTGTATGTCATTTCACTTAGCACTGGCCATGATTTTATTTTTGCTGTGTATGTGGCCTTGTGTAGTGAATGATTAGAAGAGCTGTAAATTCAATCATGAAATCTTTAGTAACGCATCAGATGGTAATGTACAATGTCTTGTGTGAAAGTAATAATAATGTGAGTGCTTCTGATGAAAATGATGAAGACAATGAGATGCTAAAACCTGCAGCAGCTCTACAGAAGAAGAGTAGTTAGTAAGCATTACATGCTGTAGAATAAAGAGGGTCTAAAGCAGGTCATTGTCTGTGTTACGGGATGATGCAACTGGAAGGAAAGTTCATTTTTTTCTGTTTGAATATCACACTAAGATTTTTACATATAATCAAATATAAGAGTTATTGTTTTCTTTATAGCTTGCTTATATATTAGGAATGACTATGTTCCATAAAAAACATGAGACGCCCTTATGAGAGTAATGGTGTTTTAAATCTTGAATTTACATGATACACTATAAGGGTAGTGTGTTCACAAATGTATCTACATTTAATTAATATAAGTGATCAATAATGATCAAAAGGGAGGAGTGTTATGGAAATTTTTAGTAAACATACAATGAATATGGTAGTATATTTAGTCCATAGGGATATTGAGTTATTTTTTTTTCACTCTTATCTTACAGAATGCAAAAATTAAATAAAATGAACAATTAAACATAAGACAGCAACCGGATGTCGTGATAAAAAAATAAAATAAAAACATTCAGATTACACAGTTTCTAATGCTATTTTATAAGCTATCCATTTGTCCCATTTTTCTTTAAATTCTGCTTCTTCCAATCTTAGAATAAAAGTCATTCTTTCCATGGTGAATATTTCCTGCACAATGTCTATCCACTGAGTATGGCTGGGTGGCTCAGGTTTGAGCCATCTTTTTGTTATCGCTTTCCTCCCTGCCGACAATAAAATCTTAACCAAATATTGATACTCTTTCTTTACATTGGACAAAAGACCCAGATACATTGTTGTAAAAGTTAAAGGTACAGAATACTTCAGTACTTTGCAAAAAGTAAGGTGGACAGAAGTCCAGAAAGGTCTTATCTCAATGCAGTCCCAGAAAACATGCGTGTGGTTAGCACCAACAGTGCCACATTTCCTCCAACACATCTGTTGTTTACCTTTAATAGATGGCGTGATAAAAAATCGAATGAAATTTTTCCAATTGAATTCTCTCCATTTTTGTGAATTTGTAGATGTCTGTGACATCTCACAGATTTTATACCATTCTACATTTGAGATCGTGACAACTGCTTCTTTTTCCCACTTTTCTTTGACATACAGAGTTGTGTTTTTCTGACAGGACATTAAGCTAGTGTACAGCTTTGAAACGATTTTGCGCATTTTCTGTTGATATGCACCACACAAAGTCTCTAAAACCGCATTAGGTTCATTTCTGTCCTTAATTTCTTTATTATAATATTCTCTTAGTTGCAGGTATCAGAAGAAGTCTCGATTATCTAGACTAAATTTGTCTTTCAGATATTGAAAACTTATTTTCCCATTATTAATTAAATTACAAAAGGCTGTAACCCCTTTATTGATCCAATATTTGAAATTTGAGTAATGCATTCCTGGCTTGAAGTCTTTGTCATGAGCTACCCATCTTAGTATTTTTCTTTCTTTATTCAATTTTAATTGTCTTGCTACATTATACCAAATTTCCATTGTGAATTGTGCAATTGGGCCAAGAAATTCTATTAATTCGTTTGGAATATGGTCCTCTCCCATAAGTGTCTGAACATTATATCCAGGGATGCATGTCTCAATCTCTTTCCATTTAGCAAAATAACTAGGGTCACACCAGCAACACAAGTAACGCAATTGAGCTGCATAAAAATACATTTTTAAATTAGGAAGGGCCATGCCCCCCTTATCTTTCTGCAAATGTAGTGTTGAAAACCAACTCTGGACTTCTTCCCGTCCCATATAAACTTTGATAACTGCTTAATGTCACAGTGTCTGGGTTGTGTCCCCGGGGTTCCACTAGATGTCCTCCTTTCTCATGGTGTCTGTCACCTTATCACTTCCTGTTCCCTTATTTGGTCACCTTCCTCCTTGTTTAGTTAATTGATTGTTCCCCACCTGTCTCCTGTTTCCCCTTTATCCTTCTGTGTATTTATACCCGGCCTGTCTGAGTCTGTGTTACGGAGTCCTTGTTTAATGTAATGTTAATTCATGTCTGTCAGTTCTTGCCCTTGCCTTGTCTTCTTGTTTGGTTTATGTTTGGATGGATGTTTTTTGGTTTCGACTCATGCCTGGACTGTTTACCCTTTGGATTTGCCCTTTAATAAAGTCACATACCTGCACTTGGATCTCTCCGTGTTTCTTGTATCACCAGACGTAACAGAAGGACTCCGTCTAAGCGAAGATCCAGCGGTATGTCTGCTTATGTCTCCTCCCCAGCCACAGAGCGGGAGAGGAACGGATTTGAGGGAACTCGCCTGGTGGTTTTCCGGGGGACCAGGGGAGGTCGCAGAGGAGGGGGTGGTCGAGAGGAGATTCAGCACCGCTCTCAACCATGGCCTCCCTTCGACCCGGGGCTCGTGTGGGATGGATCAGAGCCACCGTCTCACCATGGCGGACTGAGAGGGGAGAGGAAGCGCACGTCCGCCACGGTGGCGCCACTGCCCATGATTGCCGCGAGTCCAGCGCCACGGTGCAAAATGGCCGCCAGCTCAGCGCCAACGCCCAAGAAGGCCGCTGACTCATTCTTGGATTATTTCGCTACACTGTCCAAGATCCTAGAGATTCCCAAGACGGTTAACGTCATGGCTGCTGAGCCATCGCCTCAGCACAAGATGGCCGCCAGCTTGGAGCCACAGCACAAGATGGCCGACTCAATGCCTGAGACTCCAGAAAAGGTGTCACCGACTCGCCATCATAGAGGGCGGAGGAGGAGGAGACAGGCGTCTTCCGTTCCTCAAAGCCCGGAGGACGTTCCCGAGGCGGTGCCCGATGCTGTTCCGGAGGCCGAGGCGGTGCCCGAGGCCGTTCCGGAGGCCGAGGCGGTGCCCGAGGCCGTTCCGGAGGCCGAGGCGGTGCCCGAGGCCGTTCCCGAGGCCGTACCCGAGGCGGTGCCTGATGCCGAGGCGGTGCCCGATGCCATTCCGGATGCCGAGGCGGTGCCCGATGCCGTTCCCGATGCGGTGCCCGAGGCCGTTACCGAGGCAGTGCACGAGGCCGCTCCCGAGGCCGTTACCGAGGCAGTGCCCGAGGCCGTTCCAGAGGCGGTGCCTGAAGCCGAGGCGTCTCACGTCTCCACAGGCAGTCCTAAGCCAAGTCAGGTGCCCATTGACTCTCCAGAGTCGAGTCAAGTTCCTGTTGACCTTCCAGAGTCGAGTCAGGTGACTGTTGAATTTTCAGAGTTGAGTGAGGTTCCGGTTGACCTTCCAGAGGCTAGTCAGGTGCTTGTGGACCCTCCAGATTCAGGGTTAGTCACCGTTGACCTTCCAGAGTTAGGGCTAGTCACCGATGACCATCCAGAGTCAGGGCTAGTCACCGATGACCATCCAGAGTCAGGACTAGTCTCCGATGACCATCCAGAGTCAGGACTAGTCTCCGATGACCATCCAGAGTCAGGACTAGTCTCCGATGACCATCCAGAGTCAGGACTAGTCTCCGATGACCATCCAGAGTCAGGACTAGTCTCCGATGACCATCCAGAGTCAGGGCCAGTCACTGATGACCTTCCAGAGCCAGGGCTAGGTACCATGGACTTTCCAGAGACAAGGCTAGTCATCGTGGACCTTTCAGAGTCAGGTCAAGTCACTGGGTGGCCTTCTGCTCCGCCCTGTTGGACTCCGGCATCGACCACAGGGGCGTGGTGGTCATCTGCTCCGCCCTGGGGGACTCCGATGTCGACCACACGGACGTGGTGGTCTTCTGCTCCGCCCTGGGGGGCTTCCGCTCTGACCACATGGACATGGTGGACTTCTGCTCCGCCCTGGGGGGCGCTTGCCCTGACTACACGGTTCTGGTGGTCTTCCGCTCCGCCCTGGAGGACTCTGGCCTTGACCACAAAGGTGTGGTGGTCTTCTGCTCCGCCCTGGGGGGGTTCATGTTGTTTTTTCCTTTTGTTTTTGTGTTAATGTCTGTCCCTGTCCCTTTCTGTTAGTCTGGCCCTCCGTCTCTCCCCCTGTACCTCCTCTGGTCCTCCTCCCTCCTGGTCTTTCTGTGTTGTGTTACATTCTGGTGCCTGTTCCCCATGTTTTTCTTTTCTGGCCCTCCGTCCCTCCCCCTGAGCCTCCACCTGTCCGCCTCCCTCCTGGTCTGTTTTGTGTCTGTCGTGGAGCGTCTGGGAGCCGCTCCGTAGAGGGGGGGTTCTGTCACAGTGTCTGGGTTGTGTCCCTGGGTTTCCACTAGATGTCCTCCTTTCTCACGGTGTCTGTCACCTTATCACTTCCTGTTCCCTTATTTGGTCACCTTCCTCCTTGTTTAGTTAATTGATTGTTCCCCACCTGTCTCCTGTTTCCCCTTTATCCTTCTGTGTATTTATACCCGGTCTGTCTGAGTCTGTGTTACGGAGTCCTTGTTTAATGTAATGTTAATCCATGTCAGTCAGTTCTTGCCCTTGCCTTGTCTTCTTGTTTGGTTTATGTTTGGATGGATGTTTTTTGGTTTCGACTCATGCCTGGACTGTTTACCCTTTGGATTTGCCCTTTAATAAAGTCACATACCTGCACTTGGATCTCTCCGTGTTTCTTGTATCACCAGACGTAACACTTAAGGGATATTGAGTTATTTTATGTAACTTGTGCATGTAACTGCTTTAGGTTGAAAAACAACATTTATGGGGAAACTGTGTACCAGGGACGGGCAGTTTTGAGAGTAACCAGGCATCTACCATGTAATGTGAATGAGATGTACATGTGTTATGGGGTGATGTGCACTGAGCAACATGATTGGCTCAAAGGACCTAATCTGTCCTTCAATGTATCTTTTTACATACTATAAAAAGTGGGCTGTGAGTCTGTGTGTCATCTCTTTGCACACAGACTCAAGCTGTGTGTAAACCAGATCATTCTCTGCAGATAATTAAAGCAATACAAAGACAAAACTCTGTTTGTTTTTTTCATTCTCAGTCTCTACAAATTGCTATTGAATTAAAATTTCCACGACACCAACCATAGCGCAAAAGGAAAAAACTGGTCTCACACTTTTCAGCTGACTTCAGACCTCGGACCTCAACCTATAGCAGTTCTCAGAATGTGTTAAAGGAGGTTTAAGGGTGTCACTTAGCTATGCACTTCATTAGAAGGGCAGAAATCAGATAGCCATAAAAGGATAAAACCTAAACCGTTTTTGAGTGCACAAGAGTAGCTCTCCATGAAAGAGACGTACAGTAGAGATCATTGCCATAACAGGATAACATGAGAGTCTATCTAGCAGTCATTGCGCTCCTGGCTGCAGTTCAATGCAAGGAGCTCTTTAATGGGTAAATTCAGATACTTTTTCTTCTTTTGTAACTTATTACTGTATGCCAGCCTTGTTTCCTGTTCAAAATGTGCCAACTGTCTTTTTTCTTTCTTAGAGACCATGTTCTCAAAGTCCATGCAGAATCTGAAGACCACATTCAGATTTTGAAGGAGCTGGAAAGAGATGTGAATTCTGGGGTATCTGTTAAATCCCTGCTGAGATACTTAAATTATCAATTGATCACATATGTGCAATATCACATGGAAATCTCTCAGATTATATATGTTATGTGATTCTACAGCTGGATTTCTGGACCCATGCCGTCTCTACTGAACGACCTGTTGAGATCCGTGTGCCTCACTCCAGTCTGAATGCTGTCAAGGTTTTCCTCAAGAAAAACAACATCCATTTCACTGTCATGATCAACAATGTGCAGGTGAGTTAAATACAAAAATCTATATACAAAATAACATTATTAGCCTTTGCATAATATGTAGAAGATTAGCCATTAATTACAGTCCATTAAATTCCAATAGTTGTGATTTTTCAGTAAAGTAATAGTAATACACAACTTGTCTCAGGAACTTTTGGTCAGAGAGAGAGAAGAAATGGTTCACAATGCAGAAATGGAACGCAAGACCAAAAGCTTGAATTTTGCTGCTTATCATGACCTCGAGACTGTAAGTACATGTACTGACTTTTGCAAAATACCATGCACAACATTCTTATTATAACCTTAACAAAATGTCCGATTTTTTTTATTACTCCTGCCAGATTTACAAGTTTATGGACACCCTTGTTGCAAAACACTCTAACTTGATCTCTAAAGAGAAGATTGGCAGCACTTTTGAGAACCGTACCATGTATGTCTTGAAGGTAAACAGATCATATGATTATAAACTCAGATTACAGACAGATATCTATATACCACTATCTGATTTTTTGTATATTTAAAATGCATCCAGTTCAGCACTGGTGGAGAGAAAAAACCTGCAATCTGGATTGATGCTGGAATCCATGCGAGGGAGTGGATTTCTCACGCTACTGCAGTGTGGCTTGCTGACAGGGTGAGTGAGATAGTTGAAAAATTATACAGTGTATATTAGTGTTTGTTTGAGTCTGTTTGTCATAGTATATCAGAGCTATTTTCTAGTGTTGTTAGTGTATTGCAGTAAACAAAAGAATGTAGCTAAGGCTATATTTTTCTTTTCTGATGGGAAAGATGAAATCTGTCAGCACATTTATTGTTTGTAGTTCACTTGCCATTGCAGATGAGCTACATTTTTAAAAAAAAAAAGTCAGCAATCCTGTTTAAAATGCTTAGAAAAAAATGCCTTAGAGAATAGTTTTAGCAAGATTTAATTTATTTTTTTAGTTTTTGTCTACTTGTATGTGCAGTAGAAATATCTTTTTTATTTCAAGTTTTCTGCAAAAAGAGCTCATGTGCAGCAACGATGATCTTTTTATCAAAATCTTTTATTTTATTATTATTATTATTATTATTTATTTTAGGTGATTTTTTTACATTTTATTATTATTTTTATTTTTTATTTTATGCAAAGGGCAGCAGCAATGAACTCTGAAACTAGTTTATAGTAACATTCATATGTCTTATCTTGACTTCAAAATAAACAGTGTTTAGTGTTTGAACATTGACCCAATGTGCTGACAACACAAGTACAGACGAAGAAGTTGCTAGAATAGTCTAAAGAAAATGACAGATTCAACCAAATCTGAAAGAATAAAAGTACACAGAACCTAAAGCTATGCTTCTGAAATAAAGTTTTTGACTCTATAGATTGCCACAGACTTTGAGGAAAACCGTGCCCCTGTGCCCAGTATCCTTGGACACGTGGATATTTTCTTGATGATTGTTGCCAATCCTGATGGATACGTGTTCACTCACCGCTCTCCCAATGTAAGCAGCCATTCACTGGTTTCCATAAATCACAAATAAATGTTTAGAAGTATTTTATAAGCTTTTATAATTGCATGTATTGTAAATTGAAGTAAATTGAAATTCACTTTACCTCAGACGCATTACCGTTTTTGGCGTAAGAGTCGATCTGTGACCTCTAACCCCAAATGCCCTGGTGTTGACCTCAATAGAAACTGGGATGCTCATTTTGGTGGTACGTTTATATTGTTGTTTTCTGTGCATCTGATCCGAATGACTTTGCTTTATTAAATGTGTCTACATTTTCTTCAGAACCTGGAGCAAGCAATGACCCCTGCGCTGAAGACTACCACGGTCCATCTGTTCAGTCTGAGATTGAAGTGAAAAACATTGCAGATTTCATCATGAGCCATGGCAACTTCAAATCCTTCATGACCCTCCACTCCTTCATGCAGGTCTTGATGTATCCCTACGGCTACAGTGACACAGATGCTCCTGACAAGACTGAACTGGTAAACAATCTACTCATCTTCTAAATCTAGTTTGTTTTATGATCTCACAGTTATATTTTTTGCATCTTTTTTTCTAGCATGATGTGGCCACGCAGGCAAGTCAAGCTCTCAAATCCTGGCATGGCACCGTTTATAAAGTTGGAAGCATTTTCCACACTATTAGTAAGTGGATTGTTGAAGTGGAACTATTTTAACCACTTACCAAGATGTGGTTTATCTAATTTAAGTGTGTTTTTACAATGTGTTTTTCGATGCTAGAAGTACCATTTGAGGTTTTCAAGAGAATCGGTGAACTGGTCTGAAAGGACCATTTAAAATAAAAATAAAAATATTTTAATAATTTAAAGAATCTTTTTTCCCTATAAAGAGCCAGAATAGTAAACAGATGTTCTTTTGGCCAACCCAGCTTTTGTCCATTATTTTATATTTTGAATAATAGTATCACAAAATGTTCGATTACTGATTGTATTAAAAGACCTGTGCTACACAGAAAATGTGTGTTATTCTTGTGTTGTAAATGAATTTTGATATCTAATATCCAGGAATAAATAATGTTCAGTATTGTAAAATTCACATTTCATTTCAGAACCAGCTAGTGGTGCAAGTGTTGACTGGGCTTATCTACATGGCATCAAATATTCCTTTGCTTTTGAGTTGCGCGACACTGGCAAATATGGATTCCTCCTGCCTGCCGACCAGATCGTTTCCACTGCAAAGGAGACATGGCTTGCTCTCAAATACATTATGAAATATGTTTGTGACAACCCTTACTGATAGAAATGTATAAACTTCAGTAAAGTCCCCAGAGGATAATTTTAGATATTACGCTGCAGTGTTGTTGTCCAAATTATAAGTTTTGAAAGAGATCTATTAGTTCCCAAATCCCACTTCTAAGAATGACTACAGTAGCTACCCATAAACTGTCTTGATGTTTTAAGCACAGTTTAAACATGCAATAAAATATCTGTGAAATATTTGTGATGTCTAATCTACAATAGACTACCAATATAACCAGTACGCCTACTTATGTTTGGTTGATGCACCATCCGATACTGGTCTTAAAGGGATAGTTAACCCAAAATGACAATTCTGTTATTATTTGCTCTCATCCATGTTTTTACAAAACATAATGTTCTTTCAAGTCTACTTTATTTAAGTCTCAAGTCTACTTTATTTATAGAGCCTTTTCCACTACAAAGTAGACCAAAGGACTGTACAGCAACATAAGATGAGAATAGTAAAAACAAAAATCAACAATTATAGAAAAAAAAACTATTTACTTCTTCCAAAGTAAACAATTAAAAGCCATAGAAAACAAATATGTTTTCAAGCGAGATTTAAAAACATCAACTGAGGGTGCAGATCTGATGTCAGGTGGAAGGGTCTTCCACAGTCTTGGGCCAGCAACCAAAAATGCACGATCCCCCTTTGTTTTAGGCAAGTTTTTGGTACTGAGAGTAGTAAGCAGTTAAATGATCTTTGAGATCTTCCAGAGTTCAAATGAATCAGATCTGTAATATATTCTGGGGCCATTTCATGGACAGCTTTAAAAATGTACAGCAACACCTTATACTGAATCCGATATTTAATCGGAAGCCAATGCAGCTTTTCCAAAACTGGAGTAATATGCTCCCTTTTCTTTGTACTAATAAGGAGCCTCGCAGCTGCATTTAATTTGCAATTTTAAAATAAGAGATTGGCTCACTCCCAAATTAAGTGCATTACAGTAGTCCAAACGGGTGGAGATAAATGCATGAATCATTATCTCAAGATCGGCAACAGACAAAAAGGATTTCATTTTTGCAATCGTCCTCAACTGAAAGAAGCAACTTTTTACCACACATTTAATCTGATGATCAAACGTTAGAGCTGAGTCAAGAATTACACCCAGATTTCTTATTTGGGACTGCACATTAGTTGTCCATGTACCTAACACATTGTTCATGTCACAATCAACCTTATTTGGCCCAAAAATTATTACATCAGATTTACTCGCATATAGGCGATTTTGCTATAACCAGCACTTCACCTCCTCAAGACATAATAACAAAGATGAATGAGAAGTTGATCCTCCAGATCTAATAGGCAAATACATCTGAATATCATCAGCATAAAGATAAGACATCATTTCTTTAAAATAAGGCCTAAAGGCAACAGAAATAGTGAAGACAGAAAAGGTCCCAAAATGAAGCCCTGAGGTACTTCACAGTCAATAGAGATTGAAGAGGAAAAAAATTCCCCAACCCTCACTGAAAAGGATCACCCCATCAAACAAGAAGAATACCATTTTAAAACAGTCCCTCTCAGACCCACAACATGCTCTAAATGTTTAATAAGGATATCATGATCTATTAGATCAAAAGCTGCACTAAGGTCGAATATAATTAAAGCTCCTCAGCTACTAGACTGCAATGAGTAACAGATCATTGGAAACTCGCAATAGAGCTGATTCAGTGCTGTGTCCTGGCGTAAAGCCAGACTGAAAAGCATTTAGCACATCATTATTAGCTAAAAAAAAAGAGCTCAGCTGAGATAAAACCACTTTCTCCAATATTTTCGAAATACAGGGCAGCTTTGAAATTGGCAGATAATATGTGAAATCCAAAGTGTCCAGAGCAGACTTCTTGAGAAGGGGCTGAATGACCGCTTGCTTAAGACATGATGGAAAAAGACCTGTAGAAAGGCTGCAGTTCACGATAGATGTAATACTTTGGTCCAATAAAATCAGCTGTCACACCAAGCAAACTTAAAGGCAAAACATTTCAACTGGTAGCTGAGCGTTTCAAATGAGCAATAATATGACTAATATCGATAGATGAAACCAGATCAAATTCATCAAAGGTGTTGACACTTGTAGAGTTCTCTGCTACCTTTCCATCCAAATCACGAAACCTGGACCTAATGTTTTTTTTTTTTTTAATTTTCAGAGAAACTTCTCACAACACTCTGTAGATGGAGGTATCGTAACAGCATTTGGATTAATAAACCTATTCATAGTTTGAAAAAAAACTTTTGGTGAGTTTGAATGCTGTGATATAATATTTCAAAAATAGGCTGCTTTAGCATTCTTAACAGCTTTCTGATACTCAAGAAGAGACTTGACTTTTTTCTTTCTGCTGAAGAAAAAAAATTCATACATGTTTGGAACGACCTGAGGCTGTGTAAATTATAAAATTATCAATTATCAACTGAAATGTTGCTAACATTGTTTCAAATGAAATTAAACAAAGTAAAAAATAAAATACTTTTATGACCCAAGCATTTTGTCCTGACTTTCTTTGAGGGTGTTCAAATGTGGAAACCTCCCAAAATTCATTATAGTTTTGTTTCCACCATAATCTCCAATTCTGAATCTAGTTGAGCAGTTCTTGTCCTCTTGGAGATTAAAGATTTTTGACCAAAACCACAGGGACAAACTATATAAAGAAGAAGCCTATAAATCTGATTTATTGTCACAAATAAAATCTGGTGTACTGTACTTTATACTGCAACAAAGTGCAAGGTCAAAGCCTGAGCATTTGTGTTTCTTGCAATACTTTAAGATACAAAGGCATGATTTTTGCAAATCCAGCAACAATAATAAAAAATAAAACATTTTGTAATTTACTCACCCTTAAGTTGTTCCAAACCTGTTTGAATTTCTTTGAACACAAAAGAAGATATTCTGAAAAATGTTAGTAACCAAACACTTGCTGGCAGACATTGACTTCCATAGTATTTTTTTTCCATAGTATAGAAGTCAGTGGAAGTCAAACTTGAGGGTGAGTAAATGATGACAACATTTTTCATTTTTAGGTGAACAATCTCTTTAAACTTTGTCAACTTTTTAAATGTTTCCCGCCTAATTTTAGAAGCCTTCAGAAATTTGCAGCAATGTTCACCTGGAAAAGATACACACTATTTGCTTAATAGTCAGCACTGCATCCGAACTGATTTTACTGAGTATACGTAACATATGTCACTATGAGCATATAAGAGTGGCTCACCATGAGAGAGAGATCATTCCCAGAACAGGAGAACATGAGAGTAAAGATCATTCCCAGTAGAGATCATTCCCAGAACAGGAGAACATGAGAGTCTATCTAGCAATCTTTGAGCTCCGGCTGCAGTTCACGGCGAGGAGCTCTTTAATGGGTCAGTTCAGATATTTACCTTCTTTTATGACTTATTTCTATACCAGCCTTGTTTCTTGTTCAAAATTGTCTTTTTTCATGTTCAGTATATATATATATATATACATATATTTATTTTGATAAAGACCAGGTTCTCAGAATCCATGTAGAATCTGAAGACCACATTCAAGCTTTGAAGGAGCTGGAAGTATGGGGTCTGGGGTATGACAGTTTTTATATTGTGTCTGCGCCTTATTGTTATAGTTATCATTCTTGGTATGAAATGGCTTTTAGCACAAATAAAACTGTAACATACAAGATTCGTCTGTGTCTCAGGAACTTTTGGAGAGGGAAAAATCAGAGATGTTTAGCAATGCAAAGATGGAACGCAGCACCAAGAGCTTCAACGTTGCTGCTTATCATAACCTGGAGAAAAAAACATGTGCATGATGTAAGAATTATGATATGCTTTTCTAACATGAACAAATGTCTGAATATTTTATTCACTTCAGTTTTACAGTTTTATGGACATGCTTGTTGCAAGTCGTCCTAACCTGATCACAAGTGCACATCGGCAACTCTTATGAGAACCGTCCCATGTATGCCCTAAAGGTAAAGTCTGATATAGTACAGATTATATGACTGTAAACAAAAAGTCTTTTTTAATCTATTTGCACTGATTCCAGTTCAGCACGGGTGGTGTGAGTCGACCAACAATCTCCAAGAAGAGGGTTTCTCAGGCTTCTGCTATGTGGATCGCCAACAAGTTAAGATGAAAAAAAAAAAAGACTCTTAATATAGTATCAAAATACTAGCCTTAGATTAAGGGAAGCACAGCTTGGGAAATGAGAGTATCCAAGGTGAAAGCTATGGATTTATTTTAAATATTTGTAATGTTCTTTAAATGTATCCATATTTTTTTTTTGTGTGTGTGGTTCTTTTTTTTTTTTAGTATCGGTTCAGGCACCGTTTATGCGCCGGTACCGTTTTAAAAGTATCGAAAAGGCACTGGACCCTACTTAAAAGTTATTATTTCTCACTGGCTCATTTTCCAAATGGGTGCTTTCTCTTCCTCCTCCACAAATTAAGCTATGGTAGTTCGGTAGCAAGACGTTTTAATAAATTATCGTTCGCGATTGATGACGCGATTGACAATGTTGTGATAAGTAGGCTGTACCAACTTTGTAACTCATTACCCCCCCGAACACTGGACGTAGCAGACATATGTACCCAATACAAGAAGCTATCAATCAAGAAGGTATCAGGATTATGAGTTATTTTTCATTTTTAGTTTTTGATTAATCACTTGGATTAATCATTCATTTTGACAGCACTATAATGTTTATTGTAAATAGAAAACCATACAAGAGTAATTGTTACTAAGCCTGCACTAATGTTCTTGTCCTTTGCCGTCGCAGATTCCTGCAGCTAAGCTTGGATGTACATTTACATTCCATTAAAGGTTATTAATGACATGCCTCTGAAGTTTGAATTTTGCACCATAACAATACTTATTGGCAACTTGTCATCATATCTCTAGTATTATTTATACATATATTATTATCATTATTAAGATTTTCATTATTAAGATTATCATTATTAAGATCAATGTTAAAGTGAACACTTCCCATTATGAGCAAAGAGTGGAGGAGGCACACAGATCGCTTCAGAAGAACCAAAGTCAGCAGACCAAGAAGGGGCAGGAGCTAAGGAGCTATGGAGCAAGGTGGCTGAGCTGTCTCTGAGAGACAGTTTGACATTTTGTATAGACATTTGAATGTTAAAGATGTTGTTGTGTGATGCTTAAGACAACTTTAAAAGTGTTTAAAGAAGTTTTATGTGTTATTGTTAAATGCCAGTTTGCATTTGTTTAATGTGGAAAGTAACTTCAATAAATTTTTATTGTTTGCATTTGTGAAGAGTTTTGTCATTCTTTATTAGTAGCTGTGCAAACTGTACACTTTGACCTGCCTCTTTCACAAGGGTGTGGTTTCAGCAAAAGATCTGCCTCTTTTATTCTATTCCCTATTTGTCCCAGCTTTGCTTTCCTTCGCAACTCCAATGGCATCTTACACAGTGGTCATTGTCCCTCTCAGGAACAGTCCTAACAGTCTACATGCATTGCAGTTTCTTCCTCTGGGATAGGTAGTTTTTTCTTGTATGCTTGCTTATTTGCAATGGCTTTTTTTTATATGTATTATTTTAGATGAAGTGATTCAAATATACTGTAACTGAAGTGATTTCAGTATTATTAAATGAACTAAACACATTCATATTGTTTAGAGAAGGTGACTTGCATGCATTCAGTCATGCAATGTATGTACTGCAGTTTTTTTTATGGTATATTAAGTTGGTAATCTGTCACTTTAAAACTGTAAATTTGAATCATTATTTTAAACCATGCATTCTCATATACACAGATGTCAACTATCACAGTTCACCATGACATTCCTGCCCAGCTCTGAGGGGAATATTCAAAGTTCACAGCTACTTAACACACATTGTGATCTATTTTTATTTTGTTTACTCTGCACAAAGCAATTGTGAGAATTTTTTGAAGCAACTATGGAAACAAAAACTAATATTGTCGAACTAATATTGTCGAAAATGTTTTTTTTTTTTTTTTTTTTTTTACATTTTAAAATGTAAGAGCATGAGTTTTGTTTGCAGGTGAAGAAGATGAAGGACTTGGAGAGGGAAAAGGACCTTTTGTGGATTGGATTGCAGGCTTTAGAGCAGGTGCGAGAGAAATTATGCTACAACCCAGAAGACCACATGGAAGTGCAAGACCAATTCAAGAAAGGAGAGATGAGAAAAGTGTGATGTTTTTTTTTTTTGTTTTTTTGTATCAACATGTTTATATTTTTTTGTGTTGAATATATTTTCTATTCATCAGGTGTTTCCAGACACCTCCACCCTACTGTTGGCTCAGATCCACAGAGTGAACAGGACCTTGAGGAATCTACTGTGACTCCAGGAATCCCACTGATCCTGCAATAGAAGGTTGTTCTTTTAAAAATGTGCATTAAAAAAAATAGAAAATTCCTGTAAAAACATTTAGATCTCTCTTCATTGTCATTTTATGTGGCAGAACTATTCAGTTCAATGTACTGAAAGCAGTTTATTTTTTTTAGGTACTGAAGGAGATCAGCCCTCTCCTACCCATTCAGAAGAAAGTGCTAGTTTTTAATCAGCTATTTGTTTTGAATTTCTATATTGCATTCTCCTGTATTTTGTGCTTGCTGAATGTATTCTGAGTAGATTGAAATGATCATTTTCTGTGCGATAAATGAAAATAGCTTACTTGATTGGATTTCCAAAACATGGCATACAACTCGCACACTGCTTTGTATGTTTTATTCAAGAATTCGGTGCAATCGACTTGGCCTTCAATTTCCATTGTCCTTCCAGGAATGAATATACTAAAGGTTTATTAACTGCGTTCTGCCATTTAGTTTCTGATACTATTCAATTAAAAATGAAAAACACTTATTTTTGCAGTGGTAACTTTATACATGCAATGAAATGAGATCATGTGAGCATTTTTTTCTTTTTGTCAGTATACTTCATATATATTTGACCATTTTTGTATTTATTAATGCATATTTTTAATACATAGTTTTTTTTCTGCGTGTGAAATTGAAGAGCACAAAAAAAAGTAATGTAAAAGAGATTAAATTTGAAAGCTCATTCATTCAGCAGTTCTTAAATATCGAGTTAATGAGTTATCCAAGTCAACAGCGATTATCATTGAAAGAAAGACAACACTGAGTGCATAACAGTGGCCATTCCTCCACACCTTAGCATTTTTTGACATGTCACCTGTCATCGTGGTCCCAGAATTTCCTCTCATGGCCACCCAAGAGGTTAATATGAAAGCTGTTCCTGCCACAGCAAGCTTAGAGATTCCTGTCTCAGCCTCTCCATTCCTCAGCTTATCATCTGCCAGACTGACATCAGTGGCCTTTTACAAGCCTTAGCATCTTGCAAAGCTAGCCTTGGTAGTCTGGTGCCTTGGTTTGAGGCAGTATCATAACAGCATACTTTAACAATATAGTTATTGTACAGTTGGTTCAATAGTTTATATAAATATAGTTCAATAGTTTAAATAATCAATACTTAAAAAAATATTCTGCCATACACTTTAAAAGCATAGTTTATATAAATTATATCACTACAGCATACAGTATTTATTTATATAACAATATGGTATACAATAGTTCACAGCATAGTTTAACATTGTACAATTTGTACAATTGAAAATAATATCACTCAGAAATATGGCATGATTAATGTTTTTATTTTATGTATTGTATTTAATGTGCTGAATAAAATGTAAAATTGTTGAGTGAGAGGTTGTCGCCGTTCATATAATGCTTTTTATTTAATTTAGCAATTTCATTGTTAATAATTTATATATATATATATATATATATATATATATATATATATATATATATATATATATATATATATATATATATATATAAAATATATAACATTTTCTTTTCTTTTCTTTTTTTTGTGTAGTCTTCTTAACTGGGCTTGGCCACCCAGTGGAACGTAAGAGACTCTGTACTCAATAGTAAATGTTCCATTCATAAATGTTATTTTATGTTCTTTTTATTAGATTTTTTTTCAGCTTGTCAAGCTTTGATATAATTTATTTAAAGGATTTTCTGACTGGCTTACTGACTCGAGGCTTTTATTTTGAAGAGTAGTTGCATTGTGTCGGTCTTGGCGCTGAGTTCAAGCGTCGGCGTCGGTTACAGTATAGAGTGTGCAGATGAAAGCACGCGCGTTCAGAATGAATCAGACTGACTGTAGGAGAATCATGTTGAGGAGAGCGAGCACGAGCAGCTTGGTGGGGTTTGATGAATTCGGTTTCGCTCTCAGCAAGAAAAGAGACAGGAAACTCCGACACAGATGTCACGAATACAGGTTGTTTACTAATACACTAATACTAAGAGTGGTTTAGAATTCAGTTCGTTTTCATAACTCGACATATAATTCTGAGTAACTTAGGTCAGTTCACATGAATGAACGCTGTAAGTTATGTTGTGATGTGCACTTCCTCAGTTATCCTCAGCCTAATCCAGTTAAAGTGAAGGAACTGTGTGAATTCCTCAGTTACTGGAATGGAGCCAGTTTTATCTGCAGAAATCAGGTGTGTGCATGTTTCTCTATATAGCTCTGTGTTACATTTACTAATGGTTGAGCGCCATTCAGAATTGAGAATCCATTTAAATTCACAGAAATTTATATATTGTAATATGTATATATTGACTGTCAATCACTTGTCTTTAGAGAAATACATCTACTAGATTCTTCATATAAGAATTAAGGATTTATAGCTAAACATATTGGGCAAATTATATTCTTCTGTTAAATTTATTAAATATTTCACACCCAATTTCAACTCATCAAAAAGTCAGACAAATTTTCAATTATGAATTTTGCCCAACGCGTGCATTTAGTAATTTTTATCAGTTTCCTTTTTCTCAATTTCAGATCGAGAGGTTTATTCGTATTGGTATTCCTCCAGCAATGCGTGGACGAGTTTGGAAATGCCTCCTAGATATCGACAGTATCAGAGCTGCCAGCTCTTTTGATTATGAGGTGCAATCCCATCAATATATAGTTTTATTATTATGCAAACTTGGAATGTGGTGCTTTGAAAGACATTTGCCTTGTTTTTGACCCATTCTGATTCTTTACTTCAGGCATGCCAGGCCGAGATCCGTAAACCTCTGGTTGATCTTGGAGTCAGTGAGTACAGTATCGTCCCTACTATAGATTCCCTAGTGGAAACAGAGAATGAGATCAGCAGCGGACAGGCTTCACATCTCCTCAGCGCTGACCTAACACTCTTCAAACAGATCGCCCTCGACCTGCGTGAGTTGTGCATTTGGATGACCACTGAAATTAGGGCTGCTCAATTATGGTAAAAATCAGAATGACAATTATTTTGGGCAATATTGTAATCATGATTATTTAACATGATTATGAGTAGGCCACATGACCAAAACTTTATATGAATGATTTATTTAAGAAATATCAGCCTGCTATCACATTAAGAGCCACACAGATCCAATTTACTGTTACACGTGTTTTCAAGTGTAATTTATTCATCTGATGGCAAAGCTGAATTTTTAGCAGCCCTTACTCCAGTCTTCATTGTCACATAAGATCAGTGCCTCCATTATTATCAAATTTTGTTACTCCGTTATTAATAATGGGTTTTGTTATTATCAATATAAAAAAAGCAATTTCTGCTTATTACCATTCTTTTCTTTTTTGGATTTTTGATGAAAAAATACTGAATAAGTACTATATTGATAGTATATATATATGCTATACATTTTGGCAAGTAATTTATAAAATGTTAATAATTAAAATGTAAGTGAATGTTTTTTAAGGTTTTTTTTTTCAGCTAAAAACTGGTCAAGTGCCTCATTTTTGAAAGAATGGGAATTTCAGGAGGAAGTAATTTGGCACAGATGGCAGTGTTTTTGTTTGAACTTGGCCAATATTCTGAGCACCACATGAGGGCGCTGCATGAACACACGTTCCCTTTACACTTAACACATAAAAAAATACATGCACCGTGCATTAATGCATATAGCCAACACTTTAACCCAAGTGTTCCAAGGCACTGGGAATCTAATCTATATCTTTGTAGTTGCTGGCACCATGCTCTACCTTTTGAGCTACAAAAGCCTGAAATACTTCTACAGACTACTTTACGTTATTACTAACCTTATCATTTACCTTTTTGAATGTAATCCTTCTATATACTTTTTTATATATATAGTTTGAAATGTTTTGTCAGTTCATTTGATAGTTCCATATTTGTCTATATAGGAAGGTCGTTTCCCACCCATCGCACTCTGATGGGGGACCGTCCGGAGGCTATTGAGGGCCAGGCCAAACTTTTCAGAGTTCTTACTGGATTTGCCCGATATAATCCCCAGATCGGATACGTACAAGGTAATGAACTGCCTGTACTTCCACAAATGAGGTCACTGGCATTATTGAAATCTTCTTGAACTGTGTCCGTGTTCTTTTACTGGCCCTGTCAAACATTTTTCTGTTCAGTATATACTGAGGTTTTGTCTCAAGAGGGCAGTCAAGGGCCATCTTGCTGTTATTGCATGTCATGGTCATAGTTTTATTTGCATTTTTTCTGTGGAGCTAATTTAGTTAGTTTGCCCTTGACATTCTGGCTGTAATGAGCCTATGTGATGCCTCAGGGTTTGTTTTTCTGATCAGGGATGTCCTATATAGCTGCTGTGCTCCTGATGATCCTGTCTGAGGAAGAGGCTTTCTGGGCTCTGGTTGCTCTGCTAGAAAAGCCCAAGTATCTCTCAGCGCTCTTTGATTCTACTCTGAATAAGTAAGTCCTTCAGCTGTACATTAATTGCATTAACAAATGCTTATTTATAAAGGTTTACAGAATTTACACTCAAAACATCTGATGATAGAGCTGTTGGAAGATATTGGAAACATAACACACTTTAGCCAATTTAAGTTTTTTTTTTTAATAAAGATAACTTTTATCTATTTTAATCTGTTTTCTATTGTTTTTGTTTTTTCAGAATTCAGCATCAAGCTTTGATTTTTCACCAGCTCTTGAAGCACAGAAAACCTCTGCTCTTCCAGCACTTGGTGAGAATTATGTTCTAAATTACTTTCAATGGTCAACATCTCACTCATATTATGTATACATATGTATATGTATATTATGTATACATATGTATATGTATACATATGTATATGTATACATATGTATACATATGTATATGTATACATATGTATATGTATATTATGTATACATATGTATATGTATATTATGTATACATATGTATATGAAGGTCTTACCATCTATTATGTATATGTATGTATGAATGTATGTATGTGTGTGTACACACAGAGACAGAGAGAGCTGGGTAGTACCGTAACTGATTACATGTAATTTGGATTACTTGATCAGATTCCAAAAATCAAGTACTGACATGAAATATTTACTTGAAATATTTCTGAGGAATAGTTCAATAATTTAACAACACATTTGCTTGTTTACAGTTTGATGACGCTTGCTGGTCACAATGACATGAAACAAATATGTTTATATGTAAACAAATAAAACTCTATTTTTAGTGTTCGTAATTAAACAATTTATTAAACATTTATATTTATATTTTTAAAGAACTCACAAACCCACTCCAGTTTAGGAAACTGTAATTTAATGTAATGTTTAGTGCAAATTATGTTGATATAAAAAAAATATAATATATATTTATTTCTCTTTACTTTCTTTTATATCAATATGATATTTTGAATGGTAAGTTTAAAACAAGTTAGTTCAAAGGTATCTAAAACACTTAAAACGAGTAACCTAGGTTCCGTTACTAACCTAGTTTTCTTAATGTGATCAGTAATGGACTACATATATTTAAGATCAATTAAATGTCACATTATCAATTATATAAGTTAAATATCCTTGTTTTAATGACAGCAGCACTTGGTTGTCATCTCACATCTAAAACAGGATCAGGATCCCAACAAACATAACAGCAGAACCATCTCTTTTCTTAGCATTTCCTCTGAAACTGAGAGACCTACTAAACTAAGGAAGAGGTCTTAAACTCTGGCCTCAACTTTCATCAGGAAAATGTCTGAATATAAAAACAGGCACAAGCTGCATTAATCACAGAGGTTTAAAGTCTCAGTCCTCTAGAGTTTATGTAGATTCGCTTGAGAAGCCTCTCACATGTAACTCCCTCATAGGTTTGTCACTGTGTCTTATAGACCTTTTCCTGAGGGCTTTCAAATGAGCTCTGGGTTTTTTATTTTTATATATAGTGGTGGCTATCCGCATCCTCAGAGCTTTTGTGCAGCTTGGAGAACTCCTAAGCGATCTGCTTCCCGTTGTGTGTTGAAAAGCTGAGCTATTAGACCACAGCATAGGAGAAAAGATGACGCCGTTAACTCACAAAGAGGGCAAAGTGCAGCAACATACCTAAAAATTAATGGAATGGACATTCTAATTAAAAATTTGTTATTTGATCTCCCTCATGATGTTAAAAACTCAAATGGCTTTTTTTGTAGTGTGAAACAAACAATGGAGAAGTTTAGCAAAATGTGCCAATCATTATTTCCCATTAAATTACAATGTGAGAGAGCTGCTTTCAAGCTTCAAAATATTTATTTATGTTTGTTTGCTTGTGTGTGTGAAATATAACCTGTTCATACAAATGTGGCATGAATGTCAGATGTTGACAGGAGTGTGTTGTTGTCTCTCTGCTGGTAGGAGACTCTTGGGGTGTCTTCTCTGCATTTCATCATGCAGTGGTTTCTCACTCTCTTCACCTCGCTGCCATGCTGGGACTCAGTATTGGCCATTTGGGATCTTATCATGCTGCATGGTATTACACCCCTTTATCCTGTTTGCTCTAGAATAATAACACCTCTAGTTTCAAGCTGCCATGTTTGTATATCAAAGGTGAAATGTGTCATTTCTGTGCCTTAAGCGCCACTAAACAGAATAGAAAATGATTGTTTTCGAACAGGTTTCCTGAACCTGATCTGATTAGTTCTTGACACTCTTTACAGGTCTACAGGCTGTATTCCGCACTGGTCTCACCATCATCCTGCTGCTCGAGTCTCGTATCATGAACATGAGTGAGGAGGCCACAGTGCTTCCTGTTCTGCTGCGAGTGCCTGTGGATGTGTAAGTGCACTAAAGTACAAGATATTTGTTTTGAGATCACATTTTAATTTTATATTTAATTATTAAACAACCATTGTTTTAAGTTTTATTTTGAGCATTAGATGATGGCAAAGATAATCTAAATGTAAAAACAGAAGAAATGAGCATTAACAATTAAATTTCTAGTATTGACAGAAAGCAATTAATAAAAAACAACTCTTAATACTGGCTGATAATTAATATTGTACAAATAATACGTAATATGTTTTCCTTATTTTCTCCCTTAATTATTAGCTGTATTGAGAGTGATTAATAATTGTCATGCACTTTTACAATATATGAATTTGAAAGTGAAAGTGACGTGACATACAGCCAAGTAAGGTGACCCATAGTCAGAATTCGTGCTCTGCATTTAACCCATCCAAAGTGCACACACACACACTGTCAAAGTCAAAGTCACCTTTATTTATATAGCGCTTTAAACAAAATACATTGCGTCAAAGCAACTGAACAACATTCATTAGAAAAACAGTGTCAATAATACAAAATGATAGTTAAAGGCAGTTCATCATTGAATTCAGTTATGTCATCTCTGTTCAGTTAAATAGTGTCTGTGCATTTATTTGCAATCAAGTCAACGATATCGCTGTAGATGAAGTGACCCCAACTTAGCAAGCCAGAGGCGACAGCGGCAAGGAACCGAAACTCCATCGGTGACAGAATGGAGAAAAAAACCATGGGAGAAACCAGGCTCAGTTGGGGGGCCAGTTCTCCTCTGACCAGACGAAACCAGTAGTTCAATTCCAGGCTGCAGCAAAGTCAGATTGTGCAGAAGAATCATCTGTTTCCTGTGGTCTTGTCCTGGTGCTCCTCTGAGACAAGGTCTTTACAGGGGATCTGTATCTGGGGCTCTAGTTGTCCTGGTCTCCGCTGTCTTTCAGGAATGTAGAGGTCCTTTCTAGGTGCTGATCCACCATCTGGTCTGGATACGTACTGGATCCTAGTGACTGCAGTGACCCTCTGATCTGGAAACAGACTGGATCTGGTGGCCACGGTGACCTCAGAACAACAGAGAAACAGACAAATATTAGCGTAGATGCCATTCTTCTAATAATGTAGCAAGTACATAGGGTGTTATGGGAAGTGTTTCCGGTTCCGGTTTACCTAATTAATGCAGCCTGAAAATCCTTTAACGGATTTGGATATTAAAAGCATATTAGTATGTTATGGGTATGCCAGGTTTAAGAGATGGGTCTTTAATCTAGATTTAAACTGCAAGAGTGTGTCTACCTCCCGAACAATGTTAGGTAGGTTATTCCAGAGTTTAGGCGCAAAATAGGAAAAGCATCTGCCGCCCGCAGTTGATTTTGATATTCTAGGTATTATCAAATTGCCTGAGTTTTGAGAACGTAGCGGACGTAGAGGATTATAATGTAAAAGGAGCTCAGTCAAATACTGAGGTGCTAAACCATTCAGGGCTTTATAAGTAATAAGAAATATTTTAAAATCTATACGATGTTTGATAGGGAGCCAGTGCAGTGTTGACAGGACCGGGCTAATATGGTCATACTTCCTGGTTCTAGTAAGAACTCTTGCTGCTGCATTTTGGACTAGCTGTAGTTTGTTTACTAAGCGTGCAGAACAACAACCCAATAAAGCATTACAGTAATCTAACCTTGGGGTCATAAATGCATGGATTAACATTTCTGCATTTGACATTGCGAGCATAGGCCTTAATTTAGATATATTTTTGAGATGGAAAAATGCAGTTTTACAAATGCTAGAAACTTGGCTTTCTAAGGAAAGATTGCGATCAAATAGCACACCTAGGTTCCTAACTGATGACGAAGACAGAGCAACCATCAAGTCTTAGACAGTCTTCTAGGTTATTACAAGCGGAGTTTTTAGGTCCTATAATTAACACCTCTGTTTTTTCAGAATTTAGCAGTAAGAAATTACTCGTCATCCAGTTTTTTATATCGACTATGCATTCCATTAGTTTTTCAAATTGGTGTGTTTCACCGGGCCACGAAGAAATATACAGCTGAGTATCATCAGCATAACAGTGAAAGCTAACACCATGTTTCCTGATGATATCTCCCAAGGGTAACATATAAAGCGTGAAGAGTAGCGACCCTAGTACTGAGCCTTGAGGTACTCCATACTGCACTTGTGATCGATAGGATACATCTTCATTCACTGCTACGAACTGATGGCGGTCATATAAGTACGATTTAAACCATGCTAATGCACTTCCACTGATGCCAACAAAGTGTTCAAGTCTATGCAAAAGAATGTTGTGGTCAATTGTGTCAAACGCAGCACTAAGATCCAATAAAACTAATATAGAGATACACCCACGATCAGATGATAAGAGCAGATAATTTGTAACTCTAAGGAGAGCAGTCTAAGTACTATGATACGGTCTAAATCCTGACTGGAAATCCTCACATATACCGTTTTTCTCTAAGAAGGAATATAATTGTGAGGATACCACCTCTTCTAGTATCTTGGACAGAAAAGGGAGATTCGAGATTGGTCTATAATTAACTAGTTCTTTGGGGTGAAGTTGTGGTTTTTTGATGAGAGGCTTAATAACAGCCAGTTTGAAGGTTTTGGGGACATATCCTAATGACAATGAAGAATTAATAATAGTCAGAAGAGGATCTATGACTTCTGGAAGCACCTCTTTTACGAGCTTAGATGGTATAGGGTCTAACATACATGTTGTTGGTTTAGATGATTTAACAGGTTTATACAATTCTTCCTCTCCTATGGTAGAGAATGAGTGGAACTGTTCCTCAGGGGGTCTATAGTGCACTGTCTGATGTGATACTGTAGCTGACGGCTGAATGGTTGCAATTTTATCTCTAATAGTATCGATTTTAGAAGTGTGAACACACACCCGGAGCAGTGGGCAGCCATTTATGCTGCGGGGCCTGGGGAGCAGTTGGGGGTTCAGTGCCTTGCTCAAGGGCACCTCAGTCGTGGTATTGCCGGCCCGAGACTCGAACCCACAACCTTAGGGTTAGGAGTCATACTCTCTAACCACTAGGCCACAACTTCCCTAACTTATGACATAACCAATAATTCAATCAAACTGATGAGCAATATTTTAATGTTTTTTTATTTCTAATTAAGTCTTAGCACTAAAATGCACTAAATCTAGATTCATTTATTTTTTTATTTAAATTTTTTTATCTAATTAACTTTTAAAACCTATGCAAGTTTAATTAAAAAAAAGACACATTATGATCTGCTTTTAAAACATATTTTATATGTGAATAAACTCAAACATACAAATATTTTAACTGGTATTTCTTTTGCCAATATGATCACCGATAAATCAATTGAAGCCAAGCAGATTCATTATTATGCCCCCCCCATCATAACAGTGGAAGAAACAAGACCTGGTCTAGCAGTTCTAGGAATTATATATTAAGTTTATAAAAATTAAGACTTGTTTACTGAGGTAAAAAAACATTAGGGTTCATGATGACGTAAACTTCAGACAGAAATCGGTGGCACTCATTTCATTCTCTGGATATGTTTATTTGATGATGTCACAGTAAGCAAGGTGATATGGCCATGAGTACCACTTTCATTAGTATAGACAGACAATATTGTTAAGCTGTTTAATTTTTTCTATGGCCGCCATTTATTAAGTAGTGTGTATTTTCATTCCAATCCAAAGAATCATTTATTATGTGATCTGGAATCCTTTTATATGCGTGTGTGCAAATAAAACTGACCTTTCTGAATAGATTAACTTAAATTAACATTTAAAAACGATATTTGTTGGGGCTTGGTGAAAAACCATCCATGCCCATGTGAAGCCCATGCACTTTGTCAGCCACTTTACAGGATTATAAGGGCAAATGAAGCCATTTGCCAGTTTCAAAGGGGATATTTGGTATTGACATGCAGATGGCAGTCAGCACAAAGCTCCTACACATCAGGGAATGGGTTCATGTTGCTCGCCTGGCACGACGTCAGTGCCGACAAGGTCAAGCCTAAATGCTCCTCTCTGATTCAGAGTATCAGAGTTTTGCTAAGGCAGAGAACTGAGCCGTCTGAGAATGAAACTGTCGCCTCGCTTAGGAGGCCAAAGAGGGAAACAGAAAGAAGAAAGAGGGGAAAAAAGAGAAGAAACAAGTAGGTTTGTCCTAAAATCCCTGCAGAAAGAGTCTAAGGTGGTTCAAACCAGTCTCTGGGTTCCCAATCAAGCTGAGCCTTTAAGAAGCTGGTATTAACTCTTTTTGTTTTTGTGTGCTGTGATGACTGATTTTTAAAGCTCATGTTATGTAATCATTAAATCAGGGAAACTCGATTGACGTCACTGCTAGCTGGCCCTTTGGTATCCACAGCTGTCCATCACCCATCACCAGAGACTGTGAAAAATGTCAGTTCTTCATAAAAGTGACTGGGGTGACCTTGCCCTCTTTTACAATACTGGCCCCCTCCTCCTATTCAGTGCCGTTGATGTGTTGCCCACTGCAAAGTCTTGACAGATCGTTTGTGTGCCGCTTCTTCCCTGACAAGGCCACGTCAGGGCTTATGTAACTCACTGTGACATTAAACACAGCCAGACAAGGTTTACTTCTGCTAGGAGGGCTGCTTTCACAGGGATAGTGTTTACTTTTAATAGCAAGGGAAACCATTTCTTGTTTGCTTTTTGATCAAATTTTTTTGTGTAAATTGAATACATTTGTCTGATTTAGAAACGTTGTAGTAAAACAACCGTAATTTTTGACTGGCGTCACCTTGGCCAGGGGTTTTCAAACTTTATGATGGTCCTCTTGTGAAGGACCATATATGTTATTTAAACACTTCTGATGGGCTGTTGATTCATATTATGATTTTTTTCCCCCTAATAATGTACATCAGTGTGGAAATGTAAAAAGTAATCGTCTTAGTTTGACTGTGTTGTATATTTGTGTCCAGCTCCCAGCATTGTGTCCTCATCCCAGCCCTCTGGAACACTGATGTTCAGGAATGGGAAATTAACTGCATGAACCGCCTAGTCTTGGAGGAGGCCATTGGCGGACAGGATGAAGGTAAATACATACCCACAATCCCACCATTAAAGATCCTAGCATTCAAGCACAGCTTAGAACATTCAGTCGATTACAACAATGAATATGCTTGTTCTCCAAGCAAAGCCCCATCCAAACATGTACTGACATTCCAGCCCCCCTTACATAAGACCTCCTTGTTTGTCCCCGTTGTTTGTTTAGTGTACATATGAGCCCACCTTCAGTACAGTATGCTGTCCCATGTGTCTCAGCGGTCTACTGTGCTGAAAGCAAGACTCAGAGTTCAGGACTAAGGGTCAAGTGTAATGGGCTGACAAAGACACTAGATCGGGACAGACTGGTGACTCAATCTCTTCGGTCATCAGCATCTGTTAGGGGACCAATAACAGGGATGCTTTTGACTGGATGAGCCCGTAAGTGCTGGCTTTTAGTGAACAAAATGTCAGCTGCATCTCATGTTAGACTCAGGGGAGGACGCCATTCCTGGGTGTACAAAGCGCACTCTTTAAGTGTGCTCTGGCTGGATGCTGTCTTTGAGTTCAGTAACAATAGGCTAAAGCTTACAGACCTTGTGTACTAATGCAGGTTTCAGTGTTTTCACACATTAATGGTTTAGAAGTATTCAATTTAACTATATGCATAAAAAAGTAAAGTTGGTAAGTTTTCCGTTCCATTGTTTTACCGAGTATTAGAGTACTGTTTGGTCTATAAAACTTAAAAGACACTGTTTCAGTTCAAATTTATTTAACAAAATAATATAAAAATGTATTTTGTATGTATTTTATTTGTAATTAAATTAGTTAAGAACAGTACAGTGTCTCATTGTTCTGCCCAGTACTTGAGTAATGTTAGGTCTATAAACATGAAGAAAAATTATTTCTGCTCAGATTCATAAAACAGAAATAATGGAAATTCAGTAAAATAAGTTCAAAGATCGGGTAAATTGGATGTGGGGGGTGCAGAGTGATTTTCTGAGCCCTTTTCCTCACTCTGGATGTATACAGTTCTTGAAGGATGGGCAGGGGAGCACCAATAATCCTTTCAGCAGTCAGAACCATTCTCTGTAGTTCTTAACCATTCTTAACTTATGAATAAATGTACTTTATCATCTAATCACTCTTACATAACTGCTAACACCAACTAAAATCACCACACTTGTCACTATCCTAGCCTGAGGTCTGCACACTCTATTCCCAATGAAAAAGCCTCCATACTCGCCTGTTTCCACACACACTGAGATCATCAGGTTTCTCTCGTTACCAACAGTGCCTGGCATACTTGTGATTTATTCAAGTTCCTCTGGTGATTTACGGTAGCGTTAATGCAGGTTTGACAGAATCCCATTCGATGGGCACTTGTCTGTCTGGCGGCCGTGACTCATCGGCTTTTAATGTGAGAGAAATTCCCCGAAGGTGGCTATGCATGCTGTAGCTGTTTTTTGGGGGGGCCCTGGTGTAATTGAAAGGCCCAGCAGTGATTTTTACAGTATGCATCTGTCATCCAAAGCTCTGTGAGTCATTTTGAGTCATCCGGGGGGCCGTCAGCCCTCTCTGTCCACCTTTTAACAAGGTAATGAGAACTGACTCATAGAGCCTTCCCTCACTGCACCTGAGCTTCCATGACATGTCTATTTGGGAAACACCTGAATGTCAGGAAACCACAGAACGATCACAGCTGACTTACTGTTGACTGAAGAGTTTTTTAGTGGTCTATGTCTTTAAATAGATTGTATGTTTATTAGGTTTTTAGCACACCTGTCCATGACTTCATACCTGCCTGAAGGTATTTTGTCGTTTGCTTTAAGCAACAAGGAGCACGAGTTCATAATATTTGATCTTTGTATTCTTATCAGCTTTTAATCATGTGATTTAACACTTTCTTTAAAGAAGAAGTTTGAGGGTCAGTAAGATATTTTTTCCCATCATTTGATCAAAAGTGACATTTATAATGTTTCAGAATATTTCAATTAGCAATAAATGCAGTTCTTTTGGTGATTCATCAAAGAATCTTGGAAAAAGTATCACGTTTCCACAAAGATATGAAGCAGCACAGCTGTTTTCAACATGGATAATAAGAAATGTTTCTTGAATAGCAAATCAGCACATTAGAATGATTCCTCAATTGTAAGTGACACTAAAGACTGGAGTAATGATGTTGGAAATTCATCTTTGTATTATGGGAATAGGATAGAATAGAAATAAATAGATTAGAAATAGAATATGAATATTTGACTGAAAGTGTACAATCAGAATTACAGTATTCTACTTTATTTTAATGAAAATCACACTGTAGAAGCTTTAAAATGACTTTTACTCTTTCAGCTAGTAAAGCAGCTATTCTCTACTGCAGGTCTCTCTCTCAGAGGAACTCACGTTTGGATCCCTGTTTGAAAGTCAAGCTTTATAGCTTACAAGAACAAATTAATTTGTCATGAATGTTGCAGCATAGACACCACTGATGATTGCTGTTTAGGCTCCCATGGGGGTGTGCGATACAGAAAGGGGTTTGTTGCCCAGAGCAGGATTGTATTTTGCTTGTGAGTGTGTTGGCAGAATCCTGAGGTGTGCTGCTATCTCAGCGCTGTGGTGCATCGCTGTAATGTTTTTCCCTGCCGTCTGTGGTGCAGTGACTCAGCTGCTTTCTGCAGGTGCAATCAAACTCAAGATGTCAGATATTTACAAAAATTCAATTCAATTTTACATGCATTCATATACACTTTTGTTTCACAGTTAGGCGCCAGTAAGATTTTTTGGAAATAAATTAATGCTTTTATTCAGTACACATTAAGTTGATCAAAAGTGACTAAAGTATTTTCACAAAAATATTAAGCAGCAAAACCTGGATTTCAACATGGATGATAAATGTTTCTTGAGCAGCAGATCAGCATATACAAATGATTTCTAAAGGATCATATGACACTGAAGACTGGAGTAATTCAGCTTTGCATCACAGGAATAAATTGCATATTAAAATATATTCTAATAGAAAACAGTTATTTAAAGTTGTAATATTTCAAAACATTAGTGTTTACTATATTTTCAATCAAATAAATGTATGCTAGGTGAGCATAAGAGAATTTTCAAAAATACTAAAAATCTTTCTGAACCCAGGTTTTTGAACGGCCAATATGGTACCAGTACCTACGGAACCGGTATGCACCGAACCGGACCAGAACGAAGATTTCGGTTCCTCTTAAATGCCTGAGCGATCGATTGAAATATTTTCCTGGTTCTCCGAAATGTACACAAGAGTCATGGGCGTCGCTAGGCTTTTTTTAGCGGGGCTATAGCATTTATCTGCATAAACTGTACACACATTCACGATCGCCTTAGATTCAGTCCGCTCAAAGTTCATTAAAAAAACAGTGTCAGACCCGTCTCCTCCCCGTCTTTCAGCGCGCTCTTCAACCCACAATCAGTTCAGTCTGTTTTCAGACTGCTTGTGCATTCAACAATCGCACTAGATTATTATTAAAATTAATGGCAAAATGAATGTTTGGAAATTTAAACTGCGTGCGCATTTTGCTTTCACTTTCAAATAGTGGCAATTCGGCGTAAAGCAGTTGTTAGTTTTTTGTTTGTTTGAATTTTCCCTCTTTTCCTCACTTATAAATAGCTTTAAAGCACCAATGCAAATTTTACTTTCCCTTTTGAATTAACAACTAAATACAACGTCAAACTCACTTTAGCCTGTTTATAAAACATAGAACATTTATTAACAAAACTAATAAAAAATAAACCATGCTATAGGGCATTCTATGCCTAATATTTAATTTTAAATAGGTATACAAAGCTGGAAATAGGCTAAGTATACATGTATAGTATATAACCAAATAAATAAGAAACGTAGAACGTTTATTAGCAAAATGAGTAAGAAAACTTGGAGGCTCAGCATACACCTTGATGGCAAACAAAATAAATAAATGACACAAAGTTGAAATAAAGTAAAAATCAGCAAACAATGTGGAACCAATTAAACAAGAAACAAATGTTTAAAAAAACATCCAAATCACCTTAGATAAATGACAAAAGTCAACAGGCTTTACAAGATCTAAAATATTTCCAAAATATTGCCTTAATGGTTAGAGAGTCGGACTCGCAATCGAAAGGTTGTGAGTTCGAGTCCCGGGCCGGCAGGAATTGTAGGTGGGGGGAGTGCATGTACAGTTCTCTCTCCACCTTCAATACCACGACTTAGGTGCCTTTGAGCAAGGCATTGAACCCCCAACTGCTCCCCGGGCGCCGCAGCATACATGGCTGCCCACTGCTCCGGGTGTGTGTTCACAGTGTGTGTGTGTGTGTGTGTGTGTGTGTGTGTGTGTGTGTGTGTTCACTGCTCTGTGTGTGCACCTCGGATGGGTTAAATGCAGAGCACAAATTCTGAGTATGGGTCACCATACTTGGCTGAATGTCATGTCACTATCACTTTCACTTGTCGGTCAGCTTGACTCACTTTCTCACTGGATAAATTAAATCTGAAAGAAGCTTTGATTTGTATGCTGTTTTTTGATGAAGATCACGTTATTTTCAAAAAACAACACAGGCGAGGAAGATGCAGAAATGAACATATGCATCTTGCATCTTGTATCATCTATTCTGCATCTTCCTCGCCTGTGTTTTTGATCAGGAGATTCTGGTCTCATTCAGTAGATGCATAATAGTGTCCCCGAGCATATAACAGTGAAAACACGGTAAGCCGTAAAATCTTGTCTTTGGTGGTGAACTGTTTTCTCATAAATGACAAGATAACTCGTCGTCTTTAATGGGAAAAGAGTTAAAATAACAAATTCTACATTATTGTATGTTTCACCATTATTTTGCAATACAGTTACTTGTATTTTATTTTAATAACAATAAGTTCAGACTTGTGGAGCCTGGAACAGTTGCAATGCCAACAAGTATGCGATACCATAGAGGAGCTTATGCTGAGTTCACACTGCACGATTTTCAGACTTGTCAGATCGCCATTGTTTTCACACTGCGTGACTTTCTGGGGTAGCATTCAGTTGCTGCTGTGTTCACATTGCACAAAGTATCGGCGACAGGGGGTTTAATACTCCATGACTTAACAGTAGGGTATAAGGTAATAATCCAAGAACCCGCGTGCATCTAACCGGAGTTCTCGCGAGAGACTGGAATTATTAAAAAAATTTTAGCCTTCAAATTATCTGTGAAGTGATTTCCATCTACAAGGAGAAAAAGAAAAACATTATGCAGGAGGAAGATAATTCATTGCCGATGTAGATTTCAGTCAGAAATCATTGCACACAGCCTGATTGTGAATCGCTGACAGCTCCAGATATTTATTATGCCAAATATTTTGCGGCGATTCTCTCAGATCGCGTCTTTGACAATTCACACTGCGTGATTGTCACTCGCATGAAGTGAAGTGAGTGAAGTGACATTCAGCCAAGTATGGTGACCCATACTCAGAATTTGTGCTCTGCATTTAACCCATCCGAAATGCACACACACAGAGCAGTGAACACACACACACACACACACTGTGAGCACACACCCAGGGCAGCCATTTATGCTGCGGCGCCCGGGGAGCAGTTGGGGGTTCAATGCCTTGCTCAAGGGCACCTAAGTCGTGGTATTGAAGGTGGAGAGAGAACTGTACATCGCTCCCCCCACCTACAATTCCTGCCGGCCCAGGACTCGAACTCACAACCTTTCGATTGGGAGTCCGACTCTCTAACCATTAGGCCACGACTTCCCACATGAACGAGCACCGATTTGGCGATTTTGGGCATTTTTCTGCAATTCATCAAAACCTGTCGGTGAGTGAAAAATGGGCCTTAAATCGTGCAGTGTGAACTCTGAGTAAGTGGGACCCCTGACAGGGACTTGGGCCTTTGGTATGGCACAGTGCTGAAGAAGGATAAAACGGCTATCAAAACCATTTATATTGCATCTTAGCTGTGAATCTGCTTCTCTGGTCACCTTGAGCAGGGCTCTGTGTCTGAGCAAACACAATAGTCAGCCATTTTGCCTTTAATCCTGTAAAACGAGCTGATTAAGTCAGCCATTCATTGCGTTTGACTGTTCTGTCCTCGAGCATGTTCTGCTGAAGGCTAATATTTTCTGTAACCCGAGTGCTCCCGCTGGACTGGCTTAATCAAGTAATCGCCTAGCGCTTGTTCAGAAAATGTGAAACAGACAATGACCAGCACAAGCCGTTCCATTCTGGGCGGCACACGGTTGATGAGCGTGAAGAAATGGCTTCATTGCATTTAGTCAAAAGAGTGCAGCACAGCTTAGGACCCTGGCTTAACCAGGTCAGAAAGGTGAAATTCTTCCGACCTTCTTGAGTAGAGCCTTGTGTTGGCTATAAATCCACTAATGACTGAAGGCTTTCCTGGGTCGCCAGTATCAAGCCACCCATCATCCAGTGGGACCATTAAAGTTGAGTCCTGGATGTGATGAGTCTAAGCTCAGTGTCAGCAGGTCAGTTGCTTCCTACCACTTTTGCTTTATTGATGCTTTCAAATCTACTCGTAGTCTACCACTTCAGATGGATTAAAAAAAGCCAACGGTCCGTGCATATAATTAGAAACGGTTTGCCTTAGTTCAAAGAACATGTTAAAATGTATATAATCTTTCAATTAATATGTATAATATGTATGTTGAAAGATTTTATCATTCCTTAGTTAATTTGAGTTATAAAATGTTACTTTATTTTATTTTAACATGCTGCAAATGTAGTAAACTTGTGGCTGGAAGCAAACATTGGAAGTGTGGTGTATCATCACCCTCCTCCACAGCTGAATCCATGGGCTTCATCTCTTGAGTGCCTCCACGAAAGCCATGGTTAGTGACTCAAAATGAAAGGGCAGCATCAAGTGGTTCTTCTTTAACCCTGCGGTGATTGATATTCCTGAGGGTTTGATAGATGACTATCTTTCAAAGATGATTCAGGCCTGATTGATGGCCGGAAAGGACAATGCAATGGTGGGCCTCCCTCCATAACTCCTCCTTTGTACCCTTTCATGACCTTCTTACCTGGCCCTGGAAAGACATGCTTTGAAAACCAAAAGCAGAGTGAAGTAGAAAAGTAGTTTTGAAGGAAGCCATTTAAAGCTAATTAAAGACTGCATGCGGATGTGGCATGGAGCTTTCTGCGTATTTGCGTAATGCTTATTATATATATATATATATATATATACATATACATATAAAAATTGTTATATATATAACAATTTTAGTAATATCGTTTTTTTTACATAAATATAGGCTTATTTTATTGGTAAATAATTAACCTTTTATACATTTTGTTTATCTTAATAATATACATTTTAAATGTTTATTTATTTACGTATAAATTGTGTGTCTTTTTATATAAAATAACGGAGTATGTGGTTATTGAATGGCAGTTATGGTAATATTATTTAATTCATTTTTACATTATGTTTACTCATTTTATTTGTAAATATATAATTACATTTATATATTTTATTTACATGTTATAAAATCTGTGTCTATACAAAATAATTTAATAACTGTAATAACAGAGCATATGGTATTAAAAAGAATACATTTATATTATACTATATACTATATTTACTAACTATATACTTTTAAACTTGTATATTATAGATATTTATATAGAGAGAGAGAGAAAATGTGAATAGTGAACTAGAAATCTGAAATATTTCTTAATCATTGACAATTCTTTCTAAGGTTGATTTTCTCCTTAACATTGGAATATAGCCCAAGATTTTTTCATCAGCGTGAAGATGTTTTACTATCTGCTAAACCTCCTCATGTCTACTTCAATCTTTTTAATATCCTCAAAGGACAGTCTGAGTTGCGTCAGCAGTACACACGGTGACATCTCTATCAGAAACAGATGGTTTACCAGTAAATATTTTCATTTGTCATTTTGCCATAATCAAATCTAATGCCAGAAGTCAGTCAGCTAGTCTTTTAAAGGAATAATTCATGCCATTCCTCACTTTCCAAACCTTGAACGTTTTTGTGTTCTCATTGGAATAATAATAATAAAAATAAAAATCTTTTAAAGAACCATTTCTGTCCAATGAAAGTTAAAGGCATCTAAAACAACACTTGATTGGACCTCAATGACGTTCATTGCATGGACAACATTTTTCAAAAATGATAGAATTTTCAGCTTAATTTTTAATTTAATTTTATTTGTATTTTTTTGTTTTTGTTTTTAAATGTTTACGTTTTCTGAACAAAATTAGAAATAACACCTGCCCATCCAAAACAATCGAATTTTCAGTTTAAAATCAGTGAGGTTGTTGCTAGATGAGACTTTTTTTTTTTTCGTGGTGCCTTGAGTCCCCCGTCTCAGTTAATGACCTCCTGTAATCACATGACCCACAGCTGTACCATAAATCTCATCAAAGGGAAAGCAGGACATTATAGAAGTTTAATCACCAGTATGTTACCTTTACTTTGCAGAGGTGCAGGTCTTTTAATCTCAAATGTTTTAAGGGGTGGTCTCTTTACTTGAGTGTTTTTTTTATTGTGATGGATTGTTTGGCTGCAAGTTCAAAAGTCAGCTCATTTCCTTTGTATTGGCATGGATAACCTTTTGTGTTCCTTGGCTCCATCTCAGGACTTTTACTGTTGTCATTGTTGGGCTGGCTGTGTGTTATCTGTTTTCCTGCGGCACAATGTTTTGGCGTGTGCAGACTGCACACACAATGTTACACTAAATAACTTGAGGAAAGTGTTGAATTGAAAACTGATGCAGGTTTTGTCTGGACTCTGTTAGATGTGTGTTGTTTGCTAGAGGGTATCCGGGAAATCGGTCAAAAAATGACTGGGCCTTCAGGTACAAGGTAACATAAATAAATGTAAAATAAACTTTTATTATTAAAAAAATGATTCTGGTGCATGAGAACTTGGAGCCACCTCCCTCCGGGTGTAATGGTAGTGAGTTATGGGAGTTTTAATGGAAAAATATGGGAACAGGAAGCTTGAAGTTGAAACTGATAAGACATCCTGCATGTGCACACCTCTTCCATGAGCTTGATTTAAGAATAATTATGATCCCTGTGAAAATATATCACCTCCAGTGAACCCAGTAAACAAAACCAATAAGGATTTTCTGAATGTATTAATTATTTAAATATTTATTTTACCTTTTATATTTCATTAACATTCGTATTATGTTTCCACATACATCATTAAATATATTTTATTTTGTTTTATTTTATTTTTAATAAAAAACATTTGAGCTTTTAGTGATTATATGTAGTGGGGTTCAAAAGAAAACTAAATTGATATTCGAAAATATTTATTTTTATAATTGAAATTAGATTAAAACCCCACTATACTATATTATTATACTATACTACACTATATTATACTATACTATATTATTATACTATACTATATTATTATACTATACTATACTACACTATATTATACTATACTATATTATTATACTATACTATACTACACTATATTATACTATACTATATTATTATACTATACTATATTATTATACTATACTATACTACACTATATTATACTATACTATATTATTATACTATATTATATTATACTATACTATATTACTATACTATACTACACTATATTATACTATACTATACTTTATTATTATACTATACTATATTATTACACTATACTATATTATACTATACTATACTACACTATATTATACTATACTATACTATATTATTATACTATACTACACTATATTATACTATACTATATTATTATACTATACTATACTACACTATATTATACTATACTATACTATATTATTATACTATACTATACTATATTATTATACTATACTATACTATATTATTATACTATACTACACTATATTATACTATACTATACTACACTATATTATACTATACTATATTATTATACTATACTATACTATATTATTATACTATACTATATTATTATACTATACTACACTATATTATACTATACTATACTACACTATATTATACTATACTATACTACACTATATTATACTATACTATATTATTATACTATACTACACTATATTATACTATACTATTTTTAAAAAAAATTTTTTTTATAATTTTATGTAGGCCATTTTCTTTTTGTACTTTATTACAATTGATCCAGTCTTTATGAAACAGGGCCTTGCGTCCAGAAGGAAACTTCAGGTTTATTCTTGTTCTTGCAGCGTTCCTGTGCATAGACGCCATGGTTACCGGTTGCCAGGCCAATATTGCTCTTTGTGCGTCAGAGGAAGTGGCAGATCTCAGTTTCAGAGCTGAAATATGCTGCCACTGATGATCCATGCTGACCTGTTGCCCTGCGCTCAGGCAGACATGACATGCACAAGCAGATTGTGACAGTAGCAAATCTGATCTGGTGCTGCAGTAATGGGATTTGTTGCATAAGGCTCTTGAATTTAAGAGCTTCACAATATTTTACAAATTCACATAAAAATATTGAATTGCTGTGTTGCTCACAGGGCTCTTTAATTTGTGTTATTAGATTATATTAATGGGTATTTATTTAGTTTCTGCAGCATCGACATCAACAAACAGAAACAACCGATGTATAATACAAAACATCGCAACATACACATTTCTGAAGACTTAATGTTATATTATTAATACTATATGTGGTATATACACTGTCAGTAGGTTTTTTTATTGCTTCTTATGCTCAAGGCTGCATTTATTAAATCAAAAATACAAAAAAAGGAATATTGGGAATTATTACAATTTAAATTTGAACTGTCTTCTATTTAAATATACTTTTCTGATGTTGTCTACATACAGTTAGCTGCGTATAGAATTTCTTCTCGTAATGAAACATTGTTCAGGAGCACGCACATACACACAACAGATGTGTTTGTATTGTCACTAATGCCTTCGCTATCATGTTTGCACAGCCTTTTTCTGAGTCTGATAGAGAGCGATGGCCTTCAGTGGTGATAATCCATGATTCTCTCAGAATAGCATGGCATTGCTGCATAAGGGTAAACCTTTATTTTAAATCTGTTATTACATTTGGATCCTGCTCTTTGAAACCGATGCCAATGGGTCGAATGCAGTGATGTGGTCCATTAACTTTCATTCCCTACCAAATTATACATGCAGGGTGAGCGCCGGTACCTTCCAGGGTTTTCTCATGAACATGCCAGAACTTGTTTTAATGAGATCCACTGTGAACTAAAGCTTTTAAACTGCTGCAGATTAAGATTGATTGTGAAATTACATCTTTCTTCAAAGCCCGGGATTACGGTTCAATTGTAGTTTTGAAGTACTTCAAATGTATCTCTGACTCTTAGTATAGTAAAAAATGCGACACAAACATTTTTGCAGTAATTTGTAATTTTCAATGAGTTGGCATGTGTCTGCGGTATTTTTCACTTTGCTTTGCTTTTTTTGGGGCAGAGAAGCTTACATACAAAATAAAGTGCTTTTTCCACATCACACACTAAATACTGTACACTGTGTATGTCTGTGCATGTGTGTTATATATGTTATTTTAATTTATTTTTAGTTTTTTGTATATATTTTATTTATATAATTAGATTTTTTAATTTATTTATTGTTTTTTAAATTTACATTTTATATATAATTTATTAAAATTTGTAAATCTTATATTTTTAAAATGCGTTGGTTTTTATGTATTTATTCTATTGCATTTATAGCTTTTAAATGTATTCCCTTGTTTGTTTTCTATTTATTTTATTTTATTTTTTTGCTTTTCTTTTTGCCCTACCAGGTGTTTTATATATATTACCTATTAAAATGTCCATTTCACATCCATCTTTGCAGAGAAAGTGATTAAAGAAAGCACAAAAGACTGTACAAGTTCTCTCAGCCATGGACATGAACAAGATGAAAAACCTTCACAAGAAGTTGGCAGGAACACTTTCAAGAAAGGTGAGGCGGTTCATAGAGATGATTAATGAGTAATTTAGGCAGGTCTTGACCTCCGTGCTCTTTATCTGATGGGTCATTGCTACAAGAGAAGGATATAGTGTCATAACAAAAGTGCACCAGTACCTCAAGATGGCACCCTGCTGGATCATCCATGAGATTATAGTATTGCTTGGATCCAATCACACGACACGAGTTTATACTGTTGGCCCAGAAAGAAGAAATCAAGACAATAGGCTAAACCCCTTGACACGTTGTACTTCAGGATCACCGATTCATGCATTCAGTGTCAAGCGAATTACACTCGAGTTTTACAGAGCTGTACCGATTCAAAACCACCAAAACAGATGCTTTGAAATACAATACAGCTCACATTTCCTTGTTCTGTTGATGAGATTACAGGGGACAGAAAAAATCCCTAGAGGCATATGTGACTGGCATGGATATCTGTTCTCCAGCACACAGCTTGCATTAGCAAGAGCAGGCCGGCAGCACCTGTGTAAATGTGATAGTCTGATAACATTCAGCTTTGCGCTGTGGGCCTGTCTGCGGTGTGATGTTTGTTTGTACCTGGAAATATACTGCAGCTCACACAAGTTCAACCATTGGTACTGCTGACAGATTTACTTTGGAAAGAGCCACGTGTTTTAAATAATGACTTTAAAATACCTTTTATCCCAGTTTAATCTGTTAAAGTTATGTGAATTAGTTACAAGAATAGAACCAATCACATACTCTCCAGAAATTATAAAAATAAAGTAGTTTTTTTCCAGTTCCATGTGGTATTTTAATATCGACTAACCGATGAAATAAAGCCTTTTAGATAAATACATTTTTGATGTTCCATTTGGTCCCACCGTAAATCACATACTTCAACTTCTGTTTTCAAATATTTGTCTAAAATGTTTTTTTTTTACATTATGATATTTATTAATATTATGTACACATAAAATAAGATGATAAATTAAAAAACTTAGCGTAAAATAGAAAGAAAAAAAAAAGAATTACACACTAAAAACTTGCTATTGTTTATATATATATATATATATATGCAGTATGTACCAGTGAATTTATATTCATTAGTTTCTGTTTATGTATGTATATGTGTTTATTTCATTATTGAATTTGTAAATTATACATCTGTTATTCTGTCACCAGATGCAAAAAAGCATGACATTTTTATGCTTATTCTTATTTAATTTTATATTAATTTGTGTGTATATATTTATTTTGATCGACATATACTTCCCTTCTGTGTAAATTTTTTTGTGATCTGTGTTTCTTCAGTGGTTCCAGGCTCTAGCACTAAAAATGTTTTCACGCGGCTGCTGAAAGTGGCTCAGCATTACCTTTTGGAATCGGGGAAGTACAGTGCACCTGCCAAGAGCAGCCCTGCCCTAGGCCGCCTCTCCAAAACCAGAATCTCCACCTCCTTCACTCAGACACAGGTACATCTCACATTATCACCAATGTATGACCTGCATTCTTTGAAGCTGAAAATAGCAATGTGTTCGCAGCAGCTCCACTGTTTATATCAGAGATCGATATCAGAGAGAAGATACACTTGACACATTTTTTTGCTGTGCTGTGTATTAGTCCTATATATATTTATTCTGAGAATGTATGTGACTCAGGGTCGAACCAGGAGGAGCAGTAGCAGGCGTTCCCAGAATTCCACTCTGGGTGGGGTCAAGAAGGAGCAGCTCCCTTCTCAAGATTCAGATGGAGCTGCTGATAAAGACAGGTGTGTAAAAGAAATAAAGACAAAACGCTAAACAATCTGGCCCCTTTTGTGTTTAAATAGGTTTAGTTAATTGGTACAATGTTTTAATTGACTACAACACCTGTGGCTCATTAAAAGAACTGTTAATATAACACACTCAAACTTTTAGAAGTAAAAAATGTAAAAGTAAATACATAAATTACTATTCAAACTGACAAATAAATAGACATTTGAAATATTTGTTATTTTAATAATAAATTAAATGCAATAAAAGCATTCAAGTGATAATAAAAAAATCCTCATATCCATCAGCTTATGGAGTGTTTGAGCGATTTAATGATGCAGCCAGCACATTCTTTGAAATACCTTCTTTTTTCACAGAAGAAATAAAGTCATACAGGTTTGATACAAGATGAGGAAGTAAATGATGAATAAACAATAAAATAATTTTCTTTTTAGTTAAATAAAGGTGGGAGTCACTAATCAGGTCTTTGTTTTTTGTTTTTTTTCTTCATCACAGAGTGACATAATTTATGGCTTTGTACTAATGTTTTTATTGAGCTTTAACTGAGAAAATGCTTCTGGCTAGTTGAGATAGTTTTGCAAGTCTGCTCACCTGTTTACGCGTGTGTGTGTGTGTGTGTGTGTGTGTTTGTGTGTCTAATTTGTTCCTTTAGATATTTAGGTTGAGATTAGTTTAAGTGGGAGCATTGAATGTATTACCCCTTTAATGTATAAGGATTGAAATTAAAATGTGGAGTTAAAATTGTGTTGTAAATTTCAATGTTGTTTCGCAAACCTTTCTCTTGATAAAAGTTGGAAAAACTTGCCAACATACTTGTCATTCCCAGCAGCTCCTGAATTAGAGTCTGTAGAATGAAATCCTTGAGACCGAATAGGGTCACCGAGGGTCAGTGTGTGGATTTTTCCTAATTTGACATGATGAGGAAATAAGGAGGCTGTTTCTTTGTGTGTGTCCAAACCCCCAGCTTAGGTTTTCAACACTTCACCCTTTTCCCAGAAAACCAAGTGTAAACGCCCTAGAGCACAGCCTGCGTTGAAATGCAAACATTCATTAGCCCTGTGAGAAATACACATTTTACTGATGGGTTGCAGAGTCATAGGGGCACTCAGGGATTTGAGGGTTTTTATGGCAGACAGAAATTCCAAATGTCCTCAAATATGGTATCAGAAATGACACTGAAAAGCTCAAAGCTTTGCACAATAGATCATGATACTCTGGAATAGTCATGTGCATCATGTAGATAGTTAATTCAAAAATGGCATAAGGTATTTAAACTTGTTTTCAGTTAATATATTTTTAATTAAGCAGTGTTGTTTGTTACTCTTAACATATATTATTACTTAAAAAAAAAAAAAAAAAAAGCTTAAAATAGTAGATAAAAAACTTGAAAGTTACAAATGTTGGCTTAGCAACTAATTCAAATATAATAAATAGAAATAAGTTGAAATAGTAAAATGCAAATAAATTTAACACAAATATAAAAACTCAAGCTAAATATAAATATATATAAAAATGGTAATCACATAATGAGATGATTAAAGCATAAATGAAAATCAAAATGAAATCTGAAAAAGTAAATGAATAACTAAAAGGAGTAAATGAGCATATATACTCTTTCTCTCTCTCTCTCTCTCTCTCTCTCTCTCTCTCTCTCTCTCTCTCTCTCTATATATATATATATATTTTTTTTTTTTTTCATTTTGATTTTTATTTAAGCTTTAATCATTTTATGTGATTGTCGTTTTTTTTTGTATTAAGCTTGAGGGGCTTTTTGTTTTAGTTTAGTTTTTTTTAGTTGTATATATGTTGAATATATGTTTAGAGAAATTTGTCACGCGTGAGATGCTGCAAAAGCTGAGACATGAAGAAGATGGTCAAACACATCCGTCTAGCATGTGTTTACATAGGAAAACAATGGAAAAGTTCTTCTTTGTGAATGGCCAAATGTCCAAATACTATGTCCCTGAGTGAGTTTTGAGATCTGATTTCTGACTCTTCACAGCTCCAGCTCTTCAGCCTGGCGTGTGAGGTCAGGACCCGTGGGTAAAGTGGCTCGCAGAAAGAGCCGAGTTCAGTCTGGACGAGGAGGTTCCCTCATGCTGAAGAATCGAAGCTCTAGATCTCAGCAAACAGCAGCTCAAACGTTTATGCGGCCAGAGAACACCAAGAATGATGAATGTCAAGAAACCCAAAGCAGGTACTGAATCATTTGCATTCAAGATTAATAAATCTTTGGCTTGTGTAGGCGGAGGAAAGGCATTTGATCCTCCATCATAAACATTTGTTCACCAGTGCCAACAATAATTCTTGTTTGCTTTGGGAAGGGATTAAACTGACAGGTGGCCACGTTGGTTTGGTTTGGCAAGTTTTTGTACTCAATGAAGATGCGTTAGTTATAATGATGCTTTAATCTGATCCCAATCCCTCATATTCAAAGTGATTAATGCAACCGTATGGATTCTTTGCAACAGAGAAGGATTTAAATGAAAGCACAGAGAACCATGAAAGGCGATACTTTAATGAGGTAAATGGGAGTAAGGGGCTTTTTTCACCACTTTTTAGTAGCATACCTGTGGATTGGTTTGATCTCAGCAAGGAAGTCTAGACTTTTTGTAAGAAATTAAGCAATTGTTAGGGCTTGTACATATATTTTGCAAGGGATAAGTCAAAAACGTATTAAAAACATACATTAAGTGGTACGCATTATATCAGCACCATATTGGTTATTGGATATTACATAAAAAAAATTGCATAAAAAAAACTAAAAACCTAAGTTTTGACGTGTAAAAATCGACTAAAATGGATAACTGAAATGGAAAAAATTTACGCTAAATAGAATTAAAAACAACACTTAATAGAAATGACAAAAGCATATTAAATTATCAAAAGTTAAAATTGAATAAAGGATATTGAAAAATATTAATAAATAATATAATAGTATATAAATAATGCTAAATGTCACTGGAATTTTTCTTCCCAGTTGAAATTTTTTTCTTATTTAAAGACTAAATAAAACCAAAGAGAAATAATAAGAAATTAAAGCAATTGTCAGGGCTTGTACATATATTTTATAAGGTATCAGTCAAGAACTTAAGTATCATATTTATTGAAAGTTATTATATATATATATATATATATCTATATATATAGATATATATATATAGATATATATATATTAGTGGTGGGCCGTTATCGGCGTTAACGTGCTGCGTTAATGGGGGACTCTTATCGGGCGATTTAAAAACATATCGCCGTTAATCTATTCTCAAAGTTGGGTTGGGAGCTGGGTCTATACTATGCGAGCTATGATGACCTTTCACCTTGATATTTTAGCGCGGATGTATACCTAGCCGAATCTGTAGGGGGCGAGAACAAGTCTTTAAACCTGTGTGTATGCCTACTGTGAAATTTCCACATCAAGCGTGACGTGCCAGCATGGATGCCGCCAGGTTTGCTTCAGTGATTTATTTTTTTTTTTTAAGAAGCTTCCCAAAGGAAACCTCGACAAGAAGCACCCATGTTTCACACACACAACGTATGCAGTCCGTGTGCGTTTCGTATGTGGTGCTGAAGCAGCACGGACTCGTACTCATTGTGCTTTCACACAGGACGCGTTTGCATCACTGCACTGCTGCAGACGCAACGCTCCTGGAACCCACTGACGGACATCAACCGCGTGAACGCTGGAATCCGTTAACATGGGTGCATAAAAAAATACGAAACGCATACGCGCTGCAAACGGATTATGTGTGAAACAAGCGTAAGGTTGTTTGCACCTTGTGCAATGTGGAATTAGTTTACAGCTTTCTCAAGAATTGTGATGCATTTTGGAAACAGGAGATGAGCCCCTGGTCTAATGCACCACCTGTCTTGAGAAACCCCTTCTCAAAGACTTACTTTTAGTCATTATTTTATTTGGGTAGCACACACATTCTGAATGCCTTCAGCAGAACTCAAATGAGCCATTTTAATCTAGATTAATCTAGATTAATTCCAAGATTACAGTGAGATTAATGTAGATTAAAAAAATTAATCTATGCCCACCACTAATATATATATTTGGACAGTAACAGCCAATAAGAGATATTTAATTGTCTACAAAAACGCACCTAAAGTTAATCTTAAAAAACACAAAATTTGCTAAAGATCTCATCTTTAGCGAATCTCAAAAAATAAAAAATTCATATTGTACATTATAATGTTGCAATGGTTAATTCACTTATAGAATTAGAAATTATTGTTTTAGTGTTTTACTTGTCATTTATTTAGCCCAAATAGTATTCATTTTAATGTTGACCATTTATTTGTTATTGGCTGTAACATAAAATTATCACATTATCTGAATTGAAATTTTTATATTGGTGTATAACTTTATCAGAATTTCCACATTTAGAAAGCCTGCATTGTCTCCGTCACTGGAAAAAACTTTGATAAAGATAGCTTATGAGGGTTATGAGGACAAAAATATCCCTTTTTTGAGCTCTATTTGTGTCAACGTTTTACATCTTTACCCTCTGGGATCATGCGGAAAAGCAGTAGGTTTGGTGGAAAAATGTAGCAGAAGTGTTAGTTCAGTCAGTTATGTCAGCACGCTGTATTTAAACCCTCGTGCCCAGAGGCCAGCGTCCTGCCATTTCCACCTGCCCTCTTCAATGGAAGGAGCTGACACAGGAGCAGATGAGTCACACCAGCTCTGAACACAAGCATCTGGCCTTTCAACTTTTTACATCCAACTTCCTGGTGCCTTAGTAGCACTTGTAATGATGTCAGGGGGGAGTGTGAAACTTTCATTGACTGGGATTTTAAGAGAGGTTGCAAAGGTTGTTCTATTATGTGTGCATTTTTAACAAAAATGTTGTTGCTTTAGTCTCACCTGAGAATTTTAATCCTCCCTTGAACCAATAATGCAGTCAATGAGTTCAAAATAAAGTTCCTAAAGCAGAATCCTTTCCAGGAACATTTTAATTACTACTCTCAAGCATAAAAGTAGCCTAACTACATTTTTCTTTATTCACATACATAGAGACTTATGTAAAAAAAAAAATGTTTTTGTGCAGGCTGACTCGGGTTTCTTCCAGCAAGTTTCTGGTTTTATGAAAAGTTCCTTAGTACACACAAAATGTAAACACAATGAAACAAATTTAACACAAAGAAAATGTAGTCTAAAGTTTTTCTTTTTTGTTTCAGTGGTTTCCAATAACAGCATACAATTTTGCTGTTAATCTGCTTCACTTGGTTTTGTTTGCTTTGTTTTGCTTTTATCTCAGATTTGTTTTCTAAATCTTTTTTGTTTCTTTTTAGAGTTTTATGTGCATTTCTTTTAAACGTTTTAGATTTTATTTTAGTTTTTGCTTAGTTTTTTTTCTTTCTTCTTTTTGGTTTCTTTTAAATGTTTTAATTTGGGGTATTTAGTACATTTTATGTTATTTTATTTCTGCTTTGTTTTGCTTTTATTATTTTATTTAATTTTATGGAGGAAGGCCATTTAAATTATAGTATATTAAATGTACTTTATATTTCCATCTTTTACACTTCTTTTTTTTATATATCATTAGTGGCCATAACAGGATTTCCTAAAACGTATTTCATCTGCAAATTGTTCCACACAGCTCTAGAATTCATTCACATATGTATATGCTTTTCCCAGATGATAGCAATGGACGTAATACAACCTACACTAAGAAATAAAAAACAACAAATATACTTTATAAAAAATATATATTTATAAAGTATGTTAGTGTGCTTTGTAAGTATAAATATTTTAAAACCTATGTATTTTCAAAATATTTTGACATTTGAATGGTTCCTGTGTTCATCAAAAGAAAAATACTACTTTGAACTTTTTTCCTTCTTTGAAGTTAACAGTGCTTCCATTGGGATATTTTTTTTCTTCTTCCCACCACAGCTTACTATCTTCACAAACCTGGCTGAATCTGCGGTGTGGGTCTTTTCCCAATCATGTGATTATCAGACGTCCCACCTCTGAAAAGAGCAAGAGTGTGGGATGCTATGGAAAGAACCTCTGTGCCTGTATGCCATGTGTGCGTCATGCTCCGAATGAGCAGCAAAGACATGGGATCCCATGCCCAGTGTTTGATCTTCCTCTTCTGTGTCTGGTTTCCAGGGGGAAAAGATTACAGCATACCTGGCAACCCTGCCCAAAGTGGTGATGGGATACATATCTTGGAATACAGCACACAGTTGTCTATGCGTGTAGGTTCGTGCCGACTGTTGGATAGGGGTGCGATAGCCATTGTTGTTCACTTGGGTGCGATGGTTATGCAACAAAACTGAATGGAAGTAGGAAAGTTGATCAGGGAACAGCTGATCTTATCTGAACACATTGAGATTCAGGTGACCGTGTTGGTGGCTGTGCTATAGACTTTGCATAAACAACACTGAGGAAAAATGTGATGGGATCAGATCCAAAGGGAAATACGTGCAGTATGAAATCCCATGATTAACAACACAGAGTGGCATTTATTTATTAATGACTTAGCTCCTGATTTCCCAGCATCACCCTGCTGTTTAGAAGGCTGCGTCTGCCCCAGTGGACCGGGGATAGGAAATGTTTTTAGCCATGTAGAAATCTGGGTCCGTGCGAAGTTTTTAAAGTGCATGGTCACTCGGTTGTTGTGAATGTAACTTAGGCAGAGGAGAGTGAAGCTTTAGCTCTCTTCCAAATTAATTGATTTAATATGCGCTACATTTCAACAACCTGAAATGCACAGGAGATCTGACTCTTTGATTTCAATAGAGTTTGACATTGGCATAATGTTAAGATAACAATACAGTAGTAAACATAATTAGTGCACAGTTATTAACTCTTAATATGCACAGAAATACAGTACATTTCACAACAAGTATATTGAGTGTAAACGTTTTTTGGATTGAACTTTATCTAAATGTAAGATTTTTTTATTTATTTATACTTTTGGGATTCGGATGGATGAATTTGAATGAAATAATATATAGTTATAGTTTAAATTTCTGACTTTGTGAATCCTGGGAATCTTTTAGTTTATTCCACTTTAGTTCAGTTATTTTAGAATTTTTTTTCTTTTAGTGAAATAATTTTTTCAATGTTTGAATATGTTTGCTTATCTAGGGTCCTGTGATTTCCACGATGCCATGGATTTGCAGAATCCAGTCATAGAAAAACGGAATTTACTGTATAACGTTTTCTTGGATTACAAGAAAAGTTAAATTAATATTTTTGCCTTTATTTGATTACCAGAAAAAAGTAAACTCAAACTTAATTAATAGGGCCCTATTAAAAAAAAAAAAAACAGTTAAAAGAAATGCTGTTGAAATTTTCATGATTTCAAGACATGCTTTTTGATTAGTAAACATTTTAACAATTAAAATGGAGTCCAGAAAAATATAACAAATAAATATAATCCAGAAAAATTAAAATGGGAAAACTGAGTTTGGGGCAAAAAAATTTCACACATTTTTACCTGAGCCCAGGTGCAGTTGCTGGCTTTGTTTAATGCAGTTAATGGCTTCTCTATTGTACAGTACAAGGTCCACCAAAACCACAATTCCAGCCACATGAATCCTAAATGAAGCTGCTTAATTAGCTAATTACATCTAGTATGTCATGTCCAAAAGTCTGAGACCACTAGTGCAAAGAAGGGCTGTGTATCTGGAAGAATGTGGCAAAACGATACAAATCACGATACAGGGGTTGGGATATGATATATTGCGATACTGTAAGCAAGGCGATATATTGGGATATTTCTTATTTTAGGAATAGGATATATTTTTAGGAAAGCTGTCATTAAGAACACACCACCATATGCAAACCTTAGCGAAAATAAAAATACCAGAACACACTGGGATCCTGCATTTGCAATAATTAGTTCCTGTAACATTAATCATTATTGAACCACCTTTTGTTCAGAGTCAAGGGGGAAAAATTAAAGCGCTTGCAGATTCTTTAGTTAAATGTTTATGTATAAAATGTATTTTATAAAAAGACTATATATATAGTCCCTATAGACCCTGTTTTAAAGGTTCACAGTTTAATTTTACAACTGTGACATGCAATATCTGAAAAAAAATACATCTGCTTAATATCATTGAAAAATAAAGTTCTAGCAGGATCCCTTAAGAAAACAAAACAATTGCAAAACAATAAAATAAATACAGATGTTAAACATTATCAGAACCTTTCAACTTGGATTTCATCATTTACTCACCTTCACGTCGTGCCAATCCTGTATGCTTTTGTTTCTTCTTTGGAACAGAAAAGAAGATATTTTGAAGATTGTTGGTAACCAAACCGTTTCAGGTCCCATTTACTTCCATAGTAATGTATTTTTGTCCCTACTTTGTAAGTCAATGGGACCCATAATCATTGGGTTACCAACATACTTCAAAATATTTAAGTAATTTAACAGTAATTTAATGTCTCTTAGATCTTATTCTGTCTGTCGTTCTCAAAATGAAGTCGAGATCATTATTTTGGGTTATATGCCATGCCGGCCACAAATAGAGACATCTGGCACTTTTGATTAATGGTGCTCAGTTTCTAGGTTTCCAGCTGTCTTCCCCTGGGACTGGCTGTTCTACACCTCCATTGTCCAACAGGCCGCTCTGTCTCAATGGCTCACGCTGGGCCTTCTGCACCTCATAGTGCCGGCAAACAGCTAAATCCAGCGTGGCTAAACTCTGCAGGGAAACCTGCTTAAACACACTTACTGTGGACCTCAGAGGGTGTATAGCGAGAAGCAGCTGGTCCATACGGACACATGCTTCATACTCCCATTATATGAAGGACTGCAGCGGTCTCAGCCTGTGGAGCTTGAGAGAGACACATTGTGATAGTGTTTTTAATCTGAAATCATGCTTAGCTTGCTGTTTTGCTACCACTGGGCTTATGTTGTGTGGACGTAGTAATGTGGAAAAGGATCAACCCTATTCATATCCCCAGCTGATGGATTTGTGATGCTCTTTGGATAGAAAACACTTTTAACGATGAACAGAAAAGGAATTGTATCAGATTTGTAAAAATCTTGGTTAGAGCACCAAGAAATTTTTTTTGTGTGTGTGTTTAGGTTAGTTGATTAAAATCTGCTAATGCAAAGTAATTAGAAAAACTCAGTCAAAAGTGAGTTTTGTAGTAAATGTAGTTTTGTAAAAAAAAAAAAAAAAAGTTTGTTTTAGAGAAATTTTGTACCAGATTTTCAGAAATTCTCAAGCAGTTTAGTTAGTAATATTTTAAAATTAGTATTAAATAACATATTTTTTAATGTTATACCAAGTTAATTTTATTTTATATATATAATTTACTTATAACATTAAAATGTAAATAATATGAATTCATATTAAGAATATTTCAATTAATAATTTTACATTATATTGAGAAATATATATATTTATTTTTATTATTTTTTAATATTCAAATTAACTTTTTATTTGCTTTTTTTTTTTTTTTTTGCATAATATATGTATATTTTGTATATATGGACTAAAACAGACACACATACAGTATGTATATAAATAATATGTTGTGTGGTCAAGCATGTTCATTTTCATATTTGTTCATGTAGGTTCACTTAATACATTTCAGTTCATATAAGACTAGATAAAATCCATTCAAATATTTGATTCCATTTGATTTTTGTTGAAAAGGCTTCATTTAATGGACACATTTTAAGTCAAAGAAGGTTCGTTGAATGTTATTATTTTTTGAGAGATTTTAAGTGCAAGAGGATGTTCTGCAAAGACCAAAGTGAATGGCACAGCAGGGCAAAGCGATATTTCGAGCGCTCCTGAGAGATGAGAGCGAGACAATAAAGGACAAGAGTGCTCTTGCTGCCTGAGGTGCCTTTAGCTGAGAACATCTCATGCTTTTAGCACTCAGTTTAGTATAGCACGAGCTGCAGGGCCCTTAAGAACAGTTGCTACAGCGGGTTGTTTTTGTGGCTACATCTTAATTGAGTAGTTCATGTAAGGCTACATAACACGATATGTGCATTATTGCTCTTGTTGTTTTAAATCTATACTAGATGTAATATTAGTTATGCTATTCACTGATGCATGTACGTTTGATTTTTTTAAACATTGTTTTAAAGCCTCGCAGGTTCAATTTCATAAGTGCACCATGACCTGGGCAGAAACATAGACCATTATCATTGTGATCATGGTACTGTCCCTGCAATTGTTCTGAAAATCATTTCGACGCACACCCTGAATAACTACCTTTCTGTGTTTGTAAATGAAGGCATGTGCCACTGAGCGAGAGAAACTTCATCCCCTGCCCAAACACAGCCAGTCAAGTGCGAGAATCACAGCTCATTTGAGCCCACGTGGGACTCGTCATGGAACAAAGTGTGCTCACTTCATAACTGCTCAATGAAGCACTGTCATCTGACAATTAAAGCAGGCCCTGCCTGACTCTCTCCTCCTTCACCGTCTCTGACCACATGTTGCTGATATGCACTACCAACTTTACCCAAGTCCGTGTTACTGTATGAATGTAGGATTTTCAAAATCATGTTTTTTCTGACTTGCATAATTTATGGAACGTCCATATTTTAATGTAGCTTTTATAGTTATTTAATAAAAGATTAATTCATAATAAAGGTATGGCTTCTTGTCTTTTATTTGTGAAGATCTGTCTGTCTTTCAGTCATTTGTCTCTCTCACAGTCGGTTTCAAACAAAATGTGTTTTCTGGAGATATTTGTAGTTTAATTGGGAAATTTGGGAACACAGCTACACAAACGTCAGTTAAAACATTGTATCTCGTTACATCAAATTACAGAAACTGGAAAATAATTGATTTAAAAAATGTAAAACAATTGAGCAGTAGCTAACTTCCTTAATGCAAATTTATACTATGTTTATATCGTTTATTACTATCCTGTTAAGTTGTGTCTGAGTTTAACCAGATTACAATTCCGAAAATAAGAAATTCTTTATATTATCACATATGTATATATTTCCCCCCAAGAGTTTAAAGCTACTGCATGGCCCTACTGTACTTCAGCTGTGTTGAGATGTATGTTTTCATGTGTAAAATATCTCATTAGATTTTGAGAATCTGTGAGATCCTGTCAAATCAAGGTAGTGGTTTTAATACTGTGTATATTTCAATGGAAAACTGACTTTATGACTAAATGAGCAGTGTGGATCAGTTGTTTCCCACAGGCCTCTCTGCTGTGGCTCCATGACCTTCTCCAGTATGAAGTTGGCAGTAGGAGTGCAATGACAACATACAAAAACACAGACAACAAGAGTCATAAAGCGTCTGAGTGTCACAGCCCTGTAATTATCTGAGGAGTAGGTTTCGGATGAGCAGCACCACACACGAGCGAGTCCTGCACTGATGTCATGTAACAGCGGAGGAGCCGGTTTCTGTTTTTATCTCCATTTGTTTGCTTTTCACCTCAAAGGCCTTTTTCTGTTTGCAAGTGAGCATATAGATTCAGTCCTCAAATGGCTCCACATCCACACACTGTTTGCCATCAGTTGCAAGAAGAATTTGTAATTGTGTGCTGTTCTCAACGTTTCTGCCTGCTAAGTCAACATAAAGAACAGCGAAGGAAGGGCTCCATTCACACACTGGTCGTGTGAAAAGCTGATTGATTTCCATGAGTTAGTCTTATCATTAGTCCTGTTTGATTTATTCACACAGACCTCACACTTTCACCGGCTCACTTCACCTCAATACTGTTTGAGGCTTGGATACGAGCCAGTAGCTCTGTCCACCCATCCAAAGCATCTTTAATGGCTCAAATTAACATTAAACTGAATATTAGTCACTGAATAAAAATTTTAATCTTTTATGTTTAATTCTATGTTGCTTTCCATTTCTTTGTAATTTAATGACTGCTAGGTGGTTGTTGTTGTGAGGATGTTGTGGGTGGCTGCTTGTGTGTTTGCTAGGGTGTAACTGCCGGACACTTTTATTTATTTATTTATTTTTATAGCTGTATTGGTTTTGGAAGTATTTTTCCAATTCATTTTATCATAAAGATTTTAAAAATTCCTCAATAAATACTTATAAGCCTTTAACTAGTTCAACCAACTCTGGGATAAATCACAACTTTACAAACTTTGATTTGAAAGAGAAAAAATCTGGAAAAAAGGCCAAAGGTGCTTTTTTAGTTTATTAGGAATGAACTATAATTCCATGAATCACTGCAAATGACTGACTGATCAGTTATTATTGATAATCATGCCACTTTTTTTCAGGAATCTTAAGCATTTATTTAAAATAGAACTCTTTTGTAAGATTATAAATTACTACCACTTTTAATAATTTTAATTCATCTTTACCTGAATAAAAGTATTAATTAAAGAAAAAAAACTTTGAACGTGTGTAAGAAGTTTGGAGCATATGAACTCTATGGTGAAAATGAATTACATTTTTATATTTTCACGCTGACTGTTGCACTCTCCAGTATATGAATTAGGGAAAATATGTTTTCAAGAATGTAGAATGCATTTGCTATTATAAGAAATTCTTTCATGTACAGTGCATGTGTAAGAGGCCCTCTGAGTGTGTCGCAGTCCCTTTGAGATCCTGCATACCTGTGTCAACCCACTCCCACCCATTTCCACATAGTCTATTAGTGTAGTGACCTATGAAGTCAGGGAATGCTTTGAGTGGACCTCCATGACCTTGTAATGGCTGAAAGCCACTAGTTCAGGATCAAAGCTGGAAGGTTTGCTGCTCCAAAACCTGCCCATGCACAGAGGTCAGCTTTGTTTGTATTTGGGAAACATCCCCTTCCTCCTCTCTCTAATGCGCTCGTTAATGTGACGCACCATTTATATTTCATCATGAGAAGCTCATTAAATATATTGTTTGTAATGCCAAAGCGTGGGAAAACAAAAATCTTCTTTGGTCCGAAGATCTTGCACTTTACCTTGTTTAAATTAAAATTTAAAGTGACTTTAAAGGGACAGTTCACCCAAAAATAGGCGGTAAACAAAGAAGATATTTTGAAGAATGTTGGAAACAAAACAGTTTTAGGTCCCATTGACTTCTGTGGTATTTTTTTGTCTATACTGTGGAATTCATTGGGACCCAAAACCGTTCAATATGTGATACTTCTCTTGAGTTCTCTCAATTGTTTTCTCACATACTATTTGTTATCTCAAGTGTTTTATTTTTTTTGTCCATACTATGGAAGTCAATGGGATCCAAAACCATTTGGTTGACAACATAGTGTGGACAAAAAACAAATATCATGGAAGAGGAATTTGAAACCATTCAGTCAACAACATAGTATTTACTATGGAACCGTTTGGTTTCCAACATTTTTCAAAATATCCTTTTCCTTTCTGTTTCATATAAGAAAGAAATTCATACAGGTTAGGAATGACATGAGGTTGAGTAAATGATGGAATATCCCTTATTTCTGACTAAATACAATATGATCTTGTTTCCCGAGGTTTCCAGGTAATTTGGTTTTTCGTCACCTTTTCACCTAAGAGAATTGGAATCAGAAGAGCTTTATTACCAAGTATGTTTACACACAAGGAATTTGACAACATAGTGCAGACATACATAGGAATAACACAGTAGGGATGTAATATAAAACTAGGGGAGTCGTGGCCTACTGGTTAGAGAGTTTGACTCCTAACCCTAGGGTTGTGGGTTTGAAACTTGGGCCAGCAATACCACAACTTAGGTGCCCTTGAGCAAGGCACCGAACCCCCAACTGCTCCCCAGGCGCCGTAGCATAAATGGCTGCCCACTGCTCCGAGTGTGTGTGTGTTCACAGTGTGTGTGTGTGTGTGTTCACAGTGTGTTCACTGCTCTGTGTGTGTGCACTTTGGATGGGTTAAATGCAGAGCATGAATTCTTAGTATGGGTCACTATACTTGGCCGTATGTCACATCACTTTTAATATTAAAAAAATGGAATCAAAAGATTAAATAATGTACTATATATACAGAAATGGAAGTATAGAGGTAAAATAGAAGAACAAAAGAAGATTAATTGTTCAGGTTGAATAAAGCCTGTGGTTTTAATAACTCTTAACAGTTTATTTTCCCCTAAATGATTGTGTGGGTTCCTTGGAATAAAAGCAGGGAAACTAGGTGCAACAAGAGATTGAAATTCTGGTCTTCTCTTTCAAAATAACCTGCACACACACTCCCACTTCATTTCTGTTCCTCGTTTCATAAGTGCATTAACATTTTACAGGAAAGGGCGAAAAGCCATCTGCTTCCTGAGATTCATATTATGGGATTTATGAGTATTAAAATGAGCATCCAGCACATTTGCACACATTAATTTTGACCCAGTCTTGCATCTTCAGCCCGAAAAAAAGAACAATTTTGTTTCTCCAGACAGATTTTATGAGTTTACTCATAATGTCACCTGACTGGATTTATCATGTCTTAATTATGATTTCATGATGCCTTAAGTTTGAGGACGTATAGACTAGATTTGTGATATGGCTTAATGTGATGATTAAACGTCGTAAGGCTATGATTTAATTGAATAAATGAGCGCTGCACATTTAAAATCAGATGATGCGCTGCTTAATTGACAGCTGTTACCGGGAAAACCTCTTTGGCAGAGAATAAATGTGCATTTTCAATCAGCCAATCAGCTGTTTTTGTACAGACCAATGTAAAAAAAAAAAAAAAATTTAAAATGTGAACTCTGTTAAAAATCCTGCAGATACCCTGTCATTAGCTATATCCAAGTTCTTTGTTCATGTGATTAGAACCCCAATTAGTTGTAATGCAAGTGATCATTTGAAAACTATAATTACATCATCTGTCAGCATGCATTTATTTGTTTCTCTTTAGGGTCAGGTGAAGAATGCACAAGCAATTAGCTAATTCTTCAAACCATACAGTATTTTGACATTTGACAAGAAATATAAAAAGACGAGTGTTCTTCCTCTAGTTTTTGATTCAATTAAGAATGCTTGCATTGTGGTTGTTTACCTCCAGGTTGCATACAGGCTAAGATTAGTGACTCTGATTTGAGATTACGATCGTTGACAGGAAAAGTGGAAGCAAGTTCGTTGTTTTTTTTTTGTTTTTTTTTCAGAGCAAGTGCCCCAACTTGTTCTTCTGAAAACCTGTTCAATGCCCCTCGAGTCTTCCTCCGCCCTGTGTGTTTTCGATTTGAGATTGTTACTGTAGTGCAGATGGAGCTCAGCATCAAACACATGGGGCACTGGGAAAACAAAGGAAGTGTGCAAGTCTTGTCACAATGTCATCCTGTCACACAGAGAGCATTGGTTTTTTTTTTGGTTTTTTTGTATTTAACTGTTGCATTTTTTCACTGTTTTGAGTCTTATAAAACTATAAACACTCTCAAGTTAAAAGTAGTTTAACTTAAACACACACACATGCAAAAAACGTGTTTTCTCATTCCCTGTGTTTGACTTTTTTTAAACTCAAAAACGCTGCAACATCAAAAATAGGCTAATAACTAAGGGAACCCTGGAATAAAAAAAAATAAAAGGGGTAAAGGTGACTTTTTATATCACAATTTGGACTGTTTCTCTTGTAATTCTAAGAGGAAAAAAGTCTGAATTATGAGATATAAACTCAATTCTTCTCACAATTCTGAGTTAATATCTCATAATTCTGAGTTTAAATTTCACAATTGTCAGTTTATATCTTGCAATTCTGACTTTATTCTCAGAATTCACAGTTTACATCTCGGAAATCTGTTTTGCTTCATTTTTCTCAGTCATCTCACAATTTAGTTTTTCTTGCAAATCTGAGTTTACATCTTCACGATTCTGATGCTTAAAAAAATCTAAATTGTCAGATAACACATCTGTTTTATTTTTTATTGCATGGTGGAAATGTGCTTCCCATAAATAACACATTTTTACATAGAAAAACACTTAAAATGCAGGGAAGTAGAACGCCATAGAAAACATGTTCTGAGGAACATTGTGTCTCAGCTAAAACTAGTTTCCTCATTGACTGGGTTTGTCTTTGGCTGTCACTGGCATCAAGGCAACAGGCCAGATGAGTTTACCTTTTGTTAATGAGTAATCCTTTTTACAAACTCACATTCCTTTACTGTAAATCACTGCGGTTAAATGTAGAGAAATAAATACCTTATTTTGGATGTCCTCTTGATACAACAAATCCCTCCCCCGTCATCTCTTCCCACATTCAAAACTCAACGAAAATTTGATTAATTTCAGTTTATGAAAATGTTCATGCATTCTGATTCATGAGATTGCAATCAATTTGTCCCTTATTTAGTTGTTCTCATTTTTTTGTATTTCTAATATATTATTTTCTTCTAGTATAATTGTATTGTTTGCAACATTGTTCCAAGCATAATCTGAGTGGAAATACAGTACTGATACAATGCAAACAAAAAAAATAAATTCACATCAGAACAGGTGGAAATAAACTCATCTTTGTGATTATTTTTTTAAATAATTTTTACCATCTCGTCTGTGTGCTTTGTGTTTTGAATTGAGCTAAACTTCACTACCGTTCAAACTTAATCTTCTCTTGAGGTATTGTCCGAGGAGACTATTATTTATAATCTTCTTTTGCAAGTCACATGAGGGTACATATGATGTCTTTTGAGAGATTTCCGTGCTCAATTTGTCTGCGTGTGCATGTGAAGATGTGTCATAGCAGAGCTTTTCACTCTGTATTTTGAAACATCCATGGAGGGCCTTCCAAGTGTTCATTCTCATTATGAAATATCCTTTTTTCCCCTTTTTTATATAATATAGTTGGGTGCGTATGTGCTCTCTCAAACCTTTCTATATTTCATATGGTACAAGTTATGATATATATATATATATATATATATATATATATATATATATATATATATATATATATATATATATATATATAGTAATATGCATGTATGTAAACAGTATATGTATGAATGATGGACCAAATAAAGAGTAGTTTTGTTTGTAATGGTTGCTTTGATAACCTAAAGTTCCTTAACAAGAAAAATGGAATAATCATTCCTTACAATAAAAGCTGCATAGCCTGTTTTACTTTGTTAAATGCTACATACTGCTAACAATGGCAGTTTAATTCTAGCCTGAGAGGTTCACAGCATTTTTTGTTTTGCTGTGGTAATCTAAATCTAAGACAACAATTATTGACTTTGATGCTAAGTTCAAAACTGACACACATTTTTGCCTTTCAGGTATTTCTTTCACATGTCAATCATTCACGCATCACTTCCTGTAATGAATGACAGCGGTTATTGAATGTGCACCTTTGAAATGAACTTTCTTGAATTGCTGTCTCCTTGTGAGACGTAAGTACTTAAAGGACTTTTTGAATGACATGTATTGGACAAAACTGTGCTCAGTTAACTGTACGCTTGTGTAATGAGTCTGTGTTGGCTCTGCACCTATTATAAACACTGGTTTATCGTCACAAAACCCCTGCTTTTATTTTATACAGATAAACAGGACAATAAATAATGGCAAACATTAGATCTACATTTGTACAGTACAGCAGTTCCTGCGATTCCAAGAATAATCCTGAAGGTTTTGTTGAATGTCATTCTCAGCATGTCGCCTGATTCAACACAGCCGCTGTTTGTCCCACATCGGCACACTGTTCATCTCTGCTCGTCCAGCTGTTCTTGAATCTCTTCCAAACCCGTCAGAGCTGTTGTTTATTTGAAATGGTTCAATTCTATTCAGATTAATGGCGATTTATCATCTGTCCCCCTCCTCCTCCTCTTCTTTGACTTTAATCACAGAACTCACTGCTGCCAGCATGAAAACCAGACCCTTTTATATGACTTCTGATAGATTTGCCTAATTTTAAAGGGCTAATTATTAATCAGCAAACAAATGGCTCTAATTTAGAGCATAAACAGATGACTTTTATTCCATTTTAATTTGATGTTTTGACGATTTAAAATTTGTAGAGATGGAACATAAAACAGGAAATGTATCTGCAAATTCGGAGGGAGCTGACATATTAGGGCTTTTCCAAATGTCATAATTCATCTCTTTAACTCAACGTATTTGAGAATGAAGTGGGAGGGCGGTTCTTTCCCTTTTCTTCCCATTTTAAAACATCACATTTAAGGCTCAGCTCTTAAATCCTCTTCATACACCACAGAATCCCTGAACTCGGTGACTCTGCTGCATTGCGTTGGATGGATGCCCTGCCCAAACTTAAGAAACTCTGTTGGTTATGATGCTGAGCTCATGCTGGAGTAAAATCTACAGTTTCTGGCATGTTTTAAGTGAGTATGACTTTGTTTTATAAGTTGTTTGTTCTGCATCGGCAAGAAATTGTAAAGTTTGATTTTGACGTTCTAACTGATATAATGATATAATTAATAAATTACCCAACAAATTGAGATTAAATGCTGCAACAGCATTCAAAAACACATTTGGGTGCTCCACCTGATAATTTTGCTATCAGTTGCAATGGAGAAATCATATGTACTGAGTGAGTTTAATCAATGACAAAATGATAATTTGATCCTAAAAGGTCCCTTGTGACAAAATATATATATATATGTGTATAAAGAAGAACAAAAAAAACTTCACCAGAAACGTCAACAGCAAAGTATGTTTAGAAGACTGTGCATTTAGTTTAATTGGAGCAGTCTCAGTGAAATCACTTTAGTCTTCCTCTTTACTGTGAACAAACAGGGCATGCATACACGCATCAGCTCCTCAGACAAAAAACAGTGCGTTGCATGCACTTTTTGATTCCCACAACTTAAATACTGTACATGATGTTTTCTGGTTATACAAATTGATTCCTTGAGTAAAAGTTGATAGCAAATTGTTCCGATGAAAACAGAAGTGATTTGCTCATAGTTGCTTAATGCAGATATGCCTAAATGTTGTACAATAAATAATTCTCAAGACCCCATTAAATCAAAATTAGAGTTTTGTGATATTTAGTCCATGCTTGTTAGCTATGAGGAATTCTGTATGCAAAACGTAAAAAAAAAAATCTGGTTAAACTCATCCTGCACTACACAGATTTTTGTCCAATCAGATGCTCAATAGAGTCAGAATGCCCCACCCCCTACATACCACCTGCAACTGACTAGCAAATTATGGTTCAAGTTTATGATGTAACTACAGCTAGACTCATTTCTTTACTCTCTTAAAATATTTCCTGTTTAAAAAGGCATATTGAAAGCCTCATACTTTTTTATTTTTAAATAGCCAATAGATTTAAGGTACATTTAAGCCAAGAATTATAATATTTTACCTACTTGTTTCTAGAGATCATCTGAGTTTAATGTAGTGCAGGATGAGTCATCAATATTTAACAATGTATATTTTGAATATATATTTACCCACAAAACTCTAATTCTATTGGTATTACATTAGTCAGCACGCAGTGGACAGTCTGTGCATTGGTTAATCCGTTATAATTTGATAAACTGCACCTTAGCTATTCTCCATGTGTATGAGTGAGGCAATTAGAGAGTGAGGTGGTCATAACACTAGACTGGTATAATTTACATGCGTTCCTCTCTTATGAAGAGAGAACATTCTAGAAATCAATAGAGGCGAAATCTTGTCTGTCACACAAGTGACTCGCAAACAGGCGCGTTATCCGAGTCCTGGCTGTGCATTGAACTCAATCCGGTGTCCGAATCATCATCATTGGTGCATGTTTTGGACAGTCCCCTCGCCTGCTCTACCCAAACATTGTCTATGGACGGCAGTTGTTCAGATTCTCCAATGTCTTTGCTGTCATCCGCCTGTTTCACGTCCAACTCGTCTAAGCTGTGAACCTTTTCGAGCAATTCCCTCAACTCCTTTTCCTTCGCGTCCAAAAGCTCCTGACTCATATCTAAGTCGCTCTTCACCGTCTCCAGATCGGTGTTCAAGCGCAGTCCGATGTATAAACTCGTATCCAGTTGTGTTTTGATCCTCTCCTCCTCTAATTGGAGTCCATTGTCTGTTAGGAGGTCCGGAACAACTGGGTCCGGCTCCTCGGTAACCGAAGTCACCTTGAAAGCCGTTTGTTCTCCAGTGCTCTCCGCGTCTTTGTTGGAAAGTTGCTCCTGTCGTCGTCTCATCCACCTGTGGTTGAGCTCTTCTTGAATTTCACCTGTAAGTATCTCCATCAGAGCCTCCCTCTCGACTAGTTCCTCCTGAAGTTGAATGACTTGGTCGCAGCGCGCCGCGTATTCCTCAAACTGCGCAAAGGACGCGTCCGGGTGCGCGCTGGAATCTGCATCCAAGCCTTGGTCGAGCAAATAAGTGTCTTGCACGTAGTTTACGCCGTGTATTTTCATTCTGTCAAAGTGAACTTTTGATTCACACCTTTCGATTTCATTATCCAGCTCTTTTATTCGCTGTATCTGCTGTCGGATTGTATGATCCTGCGAAACTATGAGATGTACGAGCGTTTCCATTTTCTCCGCCGATGATTTGTCTCTCGAAGCCTCCTCTTTCTTCCTATTCATTTTGTCCAACTTTCTAAAAGCTTTCCGCACAATCCTCCGCTGTTTTTCCTGAGAAATCTGCATGGTGGCTCTGGTAGGGCAAGGGCTCTCTTTGCTGAGCACGACCCGCGCCTCGGCGCTCCTCGGCCCGCTGTTGGGCAGCGACGCGTCGCTCCTGACCAGGACGAAGCGCACGTTCTCCTGCTCGTCTCCCCAGGCGCTCCACAGCCGCAGGATTTTGGTTTTATTCGGCAGAATGCGCTCAAAACCTCTCCATTTCTCCACGATACAGTACGACTGCGGAGTACCGGTGAGCATCGCGCCTTTCTGGAAGTTCTGGTCCTCCAGCAGCACTTTCACTACGTCCGCGCAGGTGGTGCGTCTGGACAGCCCGGACACCAGTTTCTCTTCCCGGCATACCCACACCGAGATTTTGCTCTCCTCTTGTTCCATGATCATTTACATCGAAGTCCCCGGAACCAGTTTTACTTTCCACTCTGACATTCAGAAATTGTTACACGCGGTAAAACTAGAGAGATTCGCCCCGCGCGCTCGTCAACCAGTTGTGTTTGTCTCTGAACTACAGCAGCGTGGTTCTGAGCACCCAGGCACCACCCCATCGAGTCCCAACATCACATGACGTTAAACTCCAACCTTACTCTTAACAGATAATAATGCACTCAGATGAGCATAAACACATGCTGTGAAAATACGGGATAGTTGTCACTTTTTCATTCCATTTACGCCATGAGTTTTTTAAAGCAAAAATGCATCTGAACATTTCCGACATTATTGCGCAGGGGAAAAATAAATTTCACAGAACAAACGTTGACCAGCAACGGGGCTTGTTGTTACAGAACTGAATATGGTAAAGTTGTCGCAATGGAACCTGCCATTAAACTGCCCACATGTGTTTCAGCACAATGTAAACACACAAAACAGCCATGAATCACAAACTAATTTTTAAAACTAACACAAAAATAGTGCATTGGCTGAATTTCATCAACCCCTGGGCATTGCGAGTTCACAAAAAGTACAAGTACAATAAAAAGTACAAATAATAACTTCATAAAAATGTAAAAAATAAAATATTCATTTAAAAAATAAATGAAAAATACAAGATTCTATAGGCTATAAAAGTTGAAATTGTATTAGTTTACCTGCATGTATAATTAATAAAATTCAGAGAACAAGTTAATAATTACATTACAAAATTTACAAATAAAAATAAATAAATATAACCCTTGACATTTTATTAGTTTACACACACGAATCAAGCAGCATCAGAGAATGAAAAGCTAATAATTATATCAAAATATCAAATTAAAATAAATGATAAGAAAACAAAATAAAAAGCTTGCAAACGGTTACATATTTTCTTAGTTTACCTGCATGTAATTAACCAACGGAGAACTGTGAACACTGACAGTGGCGCCCCCGTAAAATGTTAACAGGGGTGGCCAAATGAGGCCACAGTAAATTTTGGGGGTGGCACATTAAAATAAAGAAAAAAATTAAGGGTTTGCAATATAGACAAAAAGTTATATCTCTGTGAGTTCTAGGATTTTATCGATAACGATAATTACACTATTTTGCTGAGTGTTATTGTGCTGATATCTTATTTTTAATTGTGCTGACACCTGATTTTTTTTTTTTTACCTTTACACCATTGTTTCTAAAAGTGTGCACCATATTTTAGGTCAAATACTTGCATTTGGGCTGTTACCAAGCAAATGCAATCAGTATCAACAAAATTGATCTTTGCAATGCAGATAAAACAGAAGCTGCATCTGAAGTGCCATTTAGATGTTTTTACACACTGTTTAATGCAGCTCCGTGGAACATGGAATACTTTAACCTGCAGTTACAAATTAATAAATAATGTTTTGATATTTTAAAGATAAAACATTGAAAACTGATGTTTGAAATTATTTAAAAAATGAAAACGTTCCATTAAATGTGAAATTAAAACCGCCAATAGGTGGCAGCAAATCACTGTTAATAAGTGAGTCATTGCGATTGAATTAATCAGCAAACAATCAGAGTTTATACATGGGGGCGCCCCTGAACACTGAATGTGTTGTGAAATATTAACTTAAAATTTCATGAGGTTTTTTAAAGTAAATATTCAGGTCAAAAAGGTTTGGCTGACAAAAACGTTTGGGAACCTTGTAATTAGCATGCATAAATATGTAACATTTAAAACAAATGACAACTTGTCCCAAGGAGAAAATTACATAATATAAAAAAAAATACCGTTGTCCTAGAAACACAGTTCAGCAAATATATATAAAACAATATAAAACCTGTTATCTTTGTTAATTTTATTGGTCTTACTAGTTGTGTAAATTGCTAGTAGCCTACATCTATTCATGACGTACATTTGATCAAATATGATATTCACTGTAGGCCTGTATAATGTTAAGCCTGTAAAGTAGTTCACTAGAGGGAGGTTTATTATTGTAAGTCTGAAAAAGGTCAGTGACTATAGCGTAACCAGCTGTGCATAACTGGATGTTCAGATTTCCCATCGGTAAGTGCAGATTTAAGATGTAATATCTCCGGATGAGTGAGGGCAAAAGACAACTGTCCTGGTGAAATAAACCGTCAGGATTATATTGAGATATAATCTATATTATGTGCTAATATAGAGCTGTCAACATATAGTACTACTGATAATAATAATAATTATTATTATTATATATATATTATAATAATCTGTGTGTGTGTGTGTGTGTGTGTGTACACACGTGATACACGTTAATATTTATAATCACAATAATTAAATATTACTGTTAAATTTAATCACGAGCAAATTGAAAATGAATGAAAAAATTAAACCGTGTTAATTACAATGTGATGTCTTAATTCACTTGCAGCATTCTACGTAAATCATTTATTTATTTATTTATTTTACAGTTTACTTTTAACTAATATATTATTGGCCATTTATGAGTTATCGACCAAATCATTGTCAATATTTGTGTTCTTTAGCATATTTCAATGTTCAGTGAAATATGACAGTATATGATAATATATAGATAGTAATAATAATAATAATGTGATTATATTCATAATTTTATAATTATTTTCATCATTAAATGTATAATTATTATAAATAATAATTGTAACATTTTATGTAAGTATAATAATATTTATTTAATATGTATTGAACTTTATTTTGTAAAAAGGAATAAAGTATTCGTGGAAAAGGTAGCACGTTGAAGAAAACAGGGACGTGTAGCGTGTCATTATTTACAATGTACTGCCACCTAGTGATTGTAGAAAGCCTTACTTATGTTTTTTTTTTTTTATCCCCCAGACTCCATCAAAACAAGCCAATGTCATTCATACTGGTGGTGATATATTTGTTTCTCAAAAACAACAAGCATGCTACTGATAATTTAGTGCAGGAGAGAATATAGAAAAGCAAAGCAAAACAGTTTGCAGTGCAAACACTAAAAGTTTATTTTTTCATCCCCTCAAGGAAAATATACACAACGGAAAAAACAATTATTTTGACATGAGTGCACCTATTTAAAAAAAGGCTACCAGACTGAACGTTTCAGTGCTCTCCAGATAAAAGATTCTGAAAAAACAAACAACAACTGCGTCATACATTAGTGTTCTATTTTAATGCTCATTTTACTAACAGATACTCTGCAAATCATGTAAAACATGGCTGACAAAAAAAACAAAAACAAAACAAGACTGAATTAAATAAGACTGAGATCAACAGTTTGATTCAGATTGAGGATTAATTTTACCCAGAGTAATGACGGCTCTTTAAGCACGTGAACTGTCACTCATTAGTCTGTTTGTCTTTGTAATTAAAGTCACTTCACTTGATGCCTTTGTACATGAAATACTTTCCGCTATATACATGACACCATAACGAACTGCTTCTTATTACAGATAAGAAATTCCTGATCTGTCATTTGATTCCTACTAAAATTAATTTATCCTTCAAACATAACATTTTTCTATCAGATTTAATTTTAATATATTTTTTTTTAAATGTCAAAGGCATTATGGTGATAGAATCCAAATCTGACTCAATTTTTTTTTTGGTGTCAAAAAAATTTCTGAGCTGGAATAACACAAAAGGCACTTTCAATACCTTTCACTTGGCATGAATAGAAGTTATAGAATGCGTTTATTTGGTGTAAGAGAGAAAGATGACACATAACTTTGCTTAGACTGGCTTGACAAAAATGTGGGACCAAATACATACTTTAAGTGAGGTTATACAGCCTGCTTTTACTCACAGACGAAGTCTGCGATGATAAACACTAAGGCACGATATGCTTTGGTGATTTTGCTATATAAATTCCTTTTCTTGTGTAGCCTGTTCTTATATGATATGTTAATGAGAAGAAAAATGTAATTTTTGCGCCAGTAGCGCCATCTAATGGAATTTCAAAAACAAATATTTGTTTTCAGAACAGCTTTCTGAACACGTCATTGATGGAACAGGAAACCCCACCCCCAACTCACACCATTGGTCGAGGCGGGTCGTTCAATACAAATGAGGGAATTTTTATGGCGCAAGAGAGAATCGTAATCGTTTTCGCGAAAATTAAGCGACGAACGGCTTTACTCACAGTCTGTATCTGGGATTTGATTTTAAACAGAAAATTACATCACAGAAGCTTTAAATGCAAAGAAAATTCATAAATAAACAACTTAAAAGTTGAATTTTGTTGTTGTTTTTAAAGTTTCTATTAAGAAAATGATCGGTTTCTTAGTGTTTTCGTATATATAACTGTAGGTCACACTGGAACAGCCCATGTGCAGAGTAAGGCAGGTAGTTCCACATAAATAATACAGTACCTTTTTATGCTCTTTCATTAACATTAAATCCACTAAAGGTCAAAAAATACCAGGGGCGAAGAAATGTAGTGTGAGAATAAAAGGTTGAACAACAGAAAAAAGCTTCCATGTACTATGACAATACGATTTTATATAAGCAATGTTCTTTCAAAAACACAATGTTGGTTTAAAACATCAACCAAGTTAAACAGACATCTGAACAAAGTAACAAAACCGTACCATTTCACCCATACAACAGGTTTAAGAAAAATAAACGCCAATACACAAGTGATAAACGAATTATAATGTAATTATTCATTGCAGACCTCACCCAAAACATGACAAAAGCCTTCTGGGTGGGACTGAAAGAGGCACATCCACTTAACATGAGGTCGTGAGTCATTCAAAGGCTTTTCTTAGTCCGGTCTTCAGCTGTGCAGCCTAAAAGCCTCAGTGAATTTAAAGTCTCCCCTGTTGAGGTTTTTCCACTCTCTGTGGGCAGCGAGTCGCTGGCTGTCTGCTCTTAGTTGTACTCGTGTGAGTCGAGGAGATTCAGTCTTTGACCAGTCTGTAGATGTGATGCTGAGCGCCGTGCTCACTGTTGGACACCTCGAACACACAGGCTATGCACAGTAGGGTCTCTTGAGTTTCTCTGTTCGTCACCACCTGCGGGAACGGTGCAGGAATCGATGCTTTTAGTAATCAGCAGCACAAGAGCACATTTGAGGCTGAAGACATTCATATTTACACATGTGCATTTCCAAATGAGATGGGAATTGTGGGACCTACCAGTAGGATGGTAAAGTTTTCTAGTACGCTGTTCATCATGTACTTCTCAGGCAGGTGCTTGAGCTTATGGATGAAGTTGATCATGTATTCACACATGGGAGACCGGTTGATCTTGTACACAAAACGTCCGTTCTCAAACCGCGCATACTCCGTCTACCAGAAGAGACAAAAAGTTAATTATTTAAATTAAAAATGTTATATTAATACTGTTTACTTTGTATAATAGCATGCATATTTAACATTTAATACAATTACAATATATTACACAAATAAAAATACAAAATTATATATTATAATGCATGTGTACAAATATATGTGTACATATACACATTTACATTATAATAATATTAATATTGTGTGGTAAATTCAAATTTTTTAAAATATAAAATTACATTTATATTATATTAAATAAAACATATAATGCTTAATATATTAATTGAACTTTAAAAATACATAGAGTTGTATATAAAAATACATATTAACCATTGAATCCATTACACTATTAAAGATAAAAAGATACTAGAAAAATGAAGTTTAAAAAATAAAGTATTTTAAATTATTTAAAATATTTATTTCACAAATATTGTTTTTTGTACTGTATATATGATTTTAAATTTTACATTACAATATATTACATATAAAATTAAATCGTATATTGTATTTTAAATGTTACATTGTGATGATTTTAAATATTACAATATCACAAATAAATTATTACATGAAGTTAAGTTAATGGAAAAGTAAATGTTAATAAAATTATACAGAAATTAAACAAATAAATAGTAATATAGTGTAAAACAAAATGTAGATATAGTAAATTTACTTTATTTTCAATATGACGACATTTTGATGTCTATGAACAACTTTTATACAGAAGCTTTATTTGATCTCCTCACCTCAACTTTTTCAACCACTTGTTTCCCGAAGGAACAGACCTTTGTTGAGCAGGTAATGGTCATGTTCTCTGAGCTCTCGTACTGACTGGTCACGCCGTAGAATGCGCCAGAATCCTCCAGGATGTTACAGTTGAGGTCGGCCTGTGGACACATCAGATAAAAGCTCAGTGACAATCAATAAACAGATGGAGAGAAAACATTTACAAAAGAAAATGTGTTGAATTCCACCCTAGGGTTTACAGTTGAGCAAATCTGTCAGATGTGAATAAATAAAAGGTGCTTTATGTCAACAGTAAATTCTTTGGTTACTTTAAGCTGTGAAGAGAGCCTCCTGTGATATCCATCAAGGCCACAGGCACCTGGAATCACTGGCGTCTTTTTGATTTAATTTAATTAAATTTTTTTTACAGTTGCATTTAATTAAACTTTTTTACAAGTTTATTTCAAAACAGAGTGCATCATTCGATTGGCCAGCACAGACCACCATCCAAAGCTAGTATCTGATGTGAACGTATAATAAGTGTTAACCTCCAGAGTGCGGTGTTTGAATGTGCTTTCTATAAGTCTGAACGGGATGTGGTGGTCTGGTCCGCTCATGCGCTTGCACCTGTCGCTCAGAGCGGCAGGTGTTCAAATAAAGGCTCCCTATCAAATCCAGCATCAGCAGTATTAAAGGACAGCGTGCGCTGTTTCACATTCAGACCACCCTGGATTAAATGCGCCACTGCTGGCTTTAACACAGCTCTTTGAGCAAACAGGAACGCGTTGAACCAGTTAAGCTGCCTCAATTCAAACTGATGCAGGTGACTAGTGCTCAACAGACTTTCGGTTTTTCAACAGCTGGTGCTAAAAATTTGAACAGTGCAACCTACATAATTCAATGATGAACTACCTTTAACTGAAAAACGAGTGTTTACTGTTGTCATTTTGCATTATTGATTCATTATTTTCCTAATTAATGCTGTACAGTTGCTTTGACACAATATGTATTGTTAAAAGCGCTATATAAATAAAGGTGACTTGACGACATAATGCTGGTATATGGCTGCTGCTTCGACGTTGGCCGATTTAAAGTGATAGAAGTTTATTTTTTAAATGTATTTTATGCACAGATTTTACCCAGATCAGCCATCATCAGTTAATTTCAAAATAAATATATAAAAAAAATGATAAATTCTAACAATTTGTATTGTTTGCGTGAGCACCACGGGTCAGCTATCCCATGACTCAGCTGCTCAAATGATGAAGACTCACCCAGAATTTGACCAGGAAGAAGGCATTCTGAGGTCCTTTTCCAAACAGCTCCTTCAGCCCACCCTTCTTCTCAGGAAATTTGTCGTAGATTTGACGTATGTCCACTGACTCCAGGAGCGCATCGCTGTACGAATGATTCGTCTGGCTGATGTGCACAAACAGATGCTTGTTGTACTGCAGAAAGAGATGGAATTTAATCAAGCCAACATTACTACTGGCTATAGAAAATGAACTAACATGCTTTTTTGCAAAACAATAGCTGCTTAAGAGGTTTGTTGCCCAAATGTTGTTTGTGTGAGAAATGAAGCGTTTCAGATTGCAGGTACGTTCAGAACCTCTTTCCCAAAGCTGAAAGTTTGGTGTGTGTACCTGGACGACTGTATTGAGAACGCAACTCGTTCTGTGTATGGCTACAAATGCAAGATTAATAGCCGCTGTCACGCCAGTCCAGAGGGACAAGCATTTCATAGAGATGCTGCCAACCTGATCGATTGCACAGGTCTGCTTTAACACGGACAGCAAAGTATGGATAGTAACCTGTAGGTCACGAGAAGTTCTTCCCGGGTCTCACTTTTAATCTACACATGCTGTTTTGTCTTCATTTTCTTGACTGTCAGATCAGTGCTTAAATAGGACATTTAGCATCACTCTGATGATTTGAAGACACTTAAAGATGCTGTATGTATGTTTTTGACTCTACTAAAGCATAAAAATACCATAATATGTTTGCAGATATTTAAGAAACATGCTAAGTTAACATACTTGTTTATCTGAAATCAAATCTATAGTCAGTTACTCTCCTTTGAAAATGTGCGTTTCGTCACGGAATGTCAGTCTCTGTTTTGGTTTGTGAAACCCGCCCACTGCCAGTTTACCCAATTTTATTTCAGCACCCTCGGCTGAAAGTTGGCAGAAAACACAGCGCATTTAATTTCATTAATTTTCATGTGCACTCGTTCCTGTTTGTGTCATCAATCTGGCAACCTGCATGTGCTCGAGTCTATAAATGTTTTTTATTATTTACTGTAATATTATTTATATATCAATTTAATAAATGTCCTTTGTCAATCAATTTAATAAACGAGGATTGCATTAGCAGCGCAAAAGGTCATGGGTTTAATTCCCAGGGAACACACATACTGACAAAAAAGCCTGAGTGCAAGTCGCTTTGGATAAAAGTGTCTGCTAAATGCATACATTTAAATACAAAATAGTATATTTATTTTCATAAATATAATATTTGAAAATAAATGTTACATATTATTTTATAATGTTTATGAGGTAATCAAAATTGCAGAGCTGCTGAAATGAGCTTGTTGTGTGTAAAACATGCAGCTCTTCAGCACTGAATCTGTGAAGCAGCTGTATTTTAGAGTAGCTGCTGAAGCAGGTCAAGGCTGCCCTTCTGTCGCTGTCTCTGCAGTGGTTCTGGGTACGTGCGCTGACTTACAGAATCTGGGTCCCGCTGATGCTCCAGGAAGGAGGAGAACTCCACCAGCCGTAGTTTAGATGTGCCGATGGAGCGCCCGTGCCACGCCGGCCCTGCGGCTGCCAGGGGTGAGGGGGACTCGTAAGCTACACACACAAACATAGCATTTCAAAACATGAGCCATGTATTAAAACAAGAAGATGAGAGCCATTAAGAGTAATTTAAACAGAATAAATATACTGTAATTCTTACACCACATAATGTACTTCTTACACTGAATGATACATGATAATATACATTTATTTATAAGGGGGGAAGTCGTGGCCTAATGGTTAGAGAGTTGGACTCCCAATCGAAAGGTTGTGGGTTCGAGTCCCGGGTCGGCAGGAATTGTGGGTGGCGGGAGTGCATGTACAGTTCTCTCTCCACCTTCAATACCACGACTTAGGTGCCCTTGAGCAAGGCATCGAACCCCCAACTGCTCCCCGGGTGCCGCAGCATAAATGGCTGCCCAGTGCTCTGGGTGTGTGCTCACAGTGTGTGTGTGTGTTCACTGCTCTGTGTGTGTGCACTTTGGATGGGTTAAATGCAGAGCACAAATTCCGAGTATGGGTCACCATACTTGGCTGAATGTCACTTCACTCATAATATGTTTAATGTTAATATAATAATAATATATTACAATGTTAATAAATATAAGAGTATAACAGCATTTATTTATATAATACAGAAAAAAAAAATCATTAATGCACGTCACATACATATATATATAGATAGATATATAGATAGCATTAATATAATTTTTATTGATTTATATTATATAAACAAAATTATAAATGAATAATATAGATATTAATTCAATATTTTTTTCCCCACCAAGTAATGCACTTCTTTTATTAATATGAAAGCATAACTTAAATTTATGTATATTATAAACAATTATTTTATAAATTATTAATATATTAATAAACTATTGATAAATTAATAAATGCATTAATAAACAAAAAGTAGCTGTTTTGATCCAATGCAAGCGAACCTAAGAGCCAGAATTATACTTTTAAAAATATGCAAAATCTAAGTAGGTATATGCAAACTTGCACATGCATTAAGTTGAAAGGCATCTGTTAGACATGAATATACACACCTGCGATGGCTGTGGTCGTCTGTGTGGGGTAATTCTGCTGTGCGAACAGCTTCACACTGAGGAACAGGTGATTATCACAAGGTGTCATTTTTAATGAAGAATTGGTTTGCACACATTTTATTATGTACAAATGCAACCATGTATATTTAAGTTAATCTAAGTTATATACACTTACTCTTGTGAGGAACCAGGCTGCCCTGTTGACAATTGCCAAATCTAGAAGAAAAGTAAAATGTATCGCAGTGTTATAGTGTAAAACAATACCAATGCATGGGTATATTCTTCTGCTTGTCCTTTAAATGGACACTAATGCTTTTAAAGTGGTCTGGGGCATCTCTTACCCCTGTCGCCCCAGGTAAGGAGGGGCGAGGGAGTCCCGCGAGCCCCAGCCGGCTGTGGATGGCCGTGGCTGAGACGATCTGCGCTGAAGACATGGCCGCCATCCTGTTGATTGCATCATTCTTCACGGTCTGGTCCTTCAACGACACACATCACAAAAGATTTAGCCCCTGCACTGTTACTGCTATAAAACCTCATTTATTTTGTTAGATGAAATAAAATCAAACCCTGGCTCGAGGGCAAAGGTTCTCGTCATTTCTTTAAATGAATTTGTCTCCTTAAGACGTGATGCCGTGAAAAATAAATAATGCCCATTTAAACTGCTCTGCCATGCTCCACTATACAACATGAATGGGAAAATAGTTTTGCCATTGACCTTTGAATCTCAAAATATTAAAAGTGAATTAACTAAAGAACTTCACCTTAACATTTACTTTCTATACAGCACTTAAATAGTTTGATGTAAGCACTGAGTACTGAATATAGCAGAGATAAACTGTACATGATGAACTCAAGTACAATAAGTACAAATGTAAGTACAATTCAGCACAGAGCTACGAGTCAGATAGTACGACATGTGAGTTACTTCCAATCTACAAACATTTTAGGCCACCAATATCCCTCAAATGTTGGCGTAACTAGAGAATGCACAGCACAGAAAGCATGTGGTTAGATTTGATTTTATGCACGATGCTGTTGTTTGCTTTTATCATCATCACTGTTAGTTATTAGTTGTGTGGTGATTAATATCTCATTTACTTTCATGTTTGTTGATAAACTTATGTATATAAATATGCCTTGTCTGAAGAACGTTAGCTCTGTTTTTGTAAGAAGTGCTGTATAACTGCAAGCAGTCAGCTACAGCACATGACTGTCTGATAAATGTGTTGCATTGTGGTCTAGCATGCTGGAGCGCATATACTTAAAGAAGAACCAAACTGCCAAATAAAATGAGTAACCAATCATATTCCCCCTCTTTCTCCCTTGGCAAAAGCACCACAGTAAAAGAAAAAAAAGAATCTGGGTTTTGTCAGTTCACTGTTTAACCACGAGATGCCACAGCTGCTCAAAAGCATGATCCTTTGACATCCTCAGGTCAACATCAGCATCAACACATCACTATGCATTATGTTGTATAGTACAAGGATAATTTTGAATTATTGTTATTTTAATACAACATATATTGGTTTAAAAAACAAAAAAAAAAAAAAAAAAATATATATATATATATATATATATATATGTGTGTGTGTGTGTGTGTGTGTGTGTGTGTGTGTGTGTGTGTAATGTCAGAAAGATAAAAAAAAGTAATACTTTTATTAACAAAAGCATTTTAAATAGTTTAAAAGTGACAGTAGAGACATTTAAGTCTTTATAATGTTACAAAAGCTTTCCATTTCAAATAAATGATGTTCTTTTGGACTTTCTAGAATAGAAGAATCCCAAAGAAAATTTTTCATGGCTTACACAACATTGATAATACTAAGAAATATTTCATGATCACCAAATCAGGTTATCAGAATGATTCCTGAAGGATCATGTGACACTGAGGAGTGGAGTAAAGATGCTGAAAATTCAGCTTTGCATCACAGGAATACAATTCATTTTAAAATGTATTTAAATAGAAAGGAAGTATTTCAAATTATAACAATATTTCACAATATAACTGTTCTACTGTATTTTTTACTGTTTTATGTACCCCCTTTGAGCATAAGAGTCTGGAAATGTTGCACATGGATAGATACTCACATACTGAATAAGGTCTGCTTTTGACTTTCACACTGCATTTTAAGTTGTGTGACTGTCCTTGAACAACTTTACTCAAGTCAACCCGTGTATCACATTAAATATTTCCATGAGTTTCTAAAACAAACGAAACAGGAAGGAAACAGACAAACATGCTGAAGAAAAGAAGTTAGCCAGTTGCCTGCATACTAAGCAGTCACAAGTAGGAAATCTAGGTTACAGACAACCAAACAACAGGCCCTCGTGTACACACACACACACACACACACACACACACACACTGTTCAGTACAAATATGGCCTGAGAAACTACACACATACACCCACAGACTGTTTCAAACACAAGACTGGCATGTACCTTCAGCTTGGAGTGAAATTCTCTGGATTTCCTCCGGGCAAGAACCTGGATATGACTGGAGACCTGGTCACACACACACACACACAAAAGGAGCATTTTGTAACCATGGAGATGAAAGGCCCCCTGCCAATAGCCACAAAACATGCACTTTAATTACAAACAGAACATCCAACACAGCCTTTCACTTCACTTGTTCAGGAACAAGAAAGAAAGAAAGTGATTGGCTATTTAAATAGTTAAAAATTCAGTTTTCAAGTCAAACTTACTTTACGCTAAAATTGTAAAGATTTGCACTTAATTAAGAACACAAAGCAACAGGTGTCCAGTCAGTCAAGAACGCTTTGGTAACTAAGGAAGGCAGTAAGCCAGCGAGACAACGTTTGGATAGAGCCATAAACAAAGTCTGGCTCGTCACAATGTGAATTTATTGGAAATAGCCTCTATTATTTATTTCATGCTTAGAGTTTGAAGCAGCTCCACTAACCTGCTTTCTCGTCCGTGTCTTTCCCGTCCTGAGTTTGATGTATCTGGCTATTAATTCATTACGACCTGTAAGAGAAAATAAAGAAATGCATTATATAACCTTTGTTCAATTTTTTAAACAAATCATTTCAGTGACTTCCAACTTAAGTATTGAAGGTTACACCAATCCACCAGTAGTGACGACTATAAATATATCTTAAAGGGACTGTAAGTAGGAATTACTCCCATCTAGTGGTGAAATTTTGCATGCAAACTAATTTTGCTCTCCAGCGCCTCGCTTTTTCAAATGCGCGTTGCATCTAAGGCAGGCGATATGTACCAAAAAGCTTTGACAGGATGTCTTCTAATAGCACTTTGTTTTGGCGACGATGTTTTCTTCTCCTGTGGCTCGGCATATGTATGGTCCATAATAAGAATGCAATCCAGACTTTTAAACTTGCCGGTGCAGTTTCAAGCGCCTCTTACTGCTCTGCACCTGCGTTTCTGGCTCTGACCGAAAACGCGTTGTGGAAACGCGTTGGCTTAGTACTTTTTGTCCCTCTCTGCTATTATAGTTTTGCAAGATGGCGGAACTACATGGAAGCCTCCGTCGACCTACCCGTCCCATGTATATAAAGATAATAAATTCTTCATTTACGAGGATTAGTTTAAACATTGGCATAGGTATTTGTACACCATTGAGGGCATATTTATGAATACAAATATTGATTTTAGATAATAAAATACCTAAAAAGTTACTTATTGTCCCTTTAAATACACAGAACACATGAAGAGATAATTGAACTAGTGTATACACTGAATTTAAGAAGAGTTGAAAGATGGAGCTATGAAAAGTATTATGTGAATATGAACTACTGAGCTTATAATGAACTTATCATGAAGGTAAGCAGATGATTTCATTTTTGTGTGAACTAGTCCTTTAAGGACAATATCTGACCACCAGACAACAAGCAGCGTCAGGGTATTTACTCTAGCTAGCCTTTACCCAGTGTGCCTGCAGTGTAATCTCCTCCAACCCAGACCTGGGCCTCCTTATTCTTCCAAACACAAACACTCGCATACACACATACACACACACGCGCGCTCTGTACGCTCACAATGCGGGTATTCATGCACACTCTGGTCTCAGATCAAAGACACTCCAAACGGCCAGCTGTAAGCATGCTTACTGCTGCATAATTCGTTCTTTTCAGTCACTTGAAAACATGCTCAGCTGGACTTGGCAAACCTGCAAAACAACCTCCAGAGAGAAAGGGAACTTACAGGGACAGAGAAAGAGAGAGTGAGAGAGCCTGTCGATGAGTGCTGAGTTTTGAAATTCCCCCCTGTGGAGTTTGGTAGACAAATCAAAGCAGAATCAAAGAGACTAGCTCACTCTCATCAAGAGATAAGATAAACAACACTATCATCTCAGAATTACTGAATTACTCAACACTCCTTTACAAACAGTACAGTGATTGTATGAATTCATAAAATACTGTCTGAAAGCATATATAAAAGTGTGTGTGTTATTTTAACAAACTATTGTTAACATTAATTATTTTATATTAACAAAAATTAAGTGTACTCTATTTGCAAGTTAATTCAAGAAGGTTCTGAGTATTGTGCACAGATCTGAATGCCAAAGATGTTTTTACACATTTATGTACTTTTCAGATTTAGTCATCATGTTCGGTATAAATGAACATTTTATAGTCAAAAAAATAATTTACTGCATCTTATGAATAATACACAACAATACACTATTCATTTAAATTTGTATGTAATTTTTATATAAATGTTTAATCATATATTAAATACACATTATAGTAATATTATCATAGTATTACGAAATGTATTAATAACAATATTATATTAATGTAATAATAGTAATACATATTACATATATTATTAATACATCAATATTACATGAATTGCATATATTTGAAATATATTTGAAATTTGGTATGTATATATATATATATATATATATATAGTAATGTTTTATTATATATTATATTAATTATATGTAATTATATAATATTTAAATTATAATTAATTTATAAATTATAACATTTAAGTATATATTCACATTTTGTTTTTTATATTACTTATATTACTATTAGTCATGTAGTCCTATATATATATATATATATATATATATATATATATATATATATATATTAGGGGTGTAACGGTTCACAAAATTCACGGTTCGGTTCGATACAATACACTGGTGTCACGGTTCGGTACGTTTTAGATACAGCAAAATGATAAAATTGGCAGATAAATTTCCTTGATTTTTAAAAAATGTTTTATTTATTAAAACTAACAAAGTATGTTTTTTTTTTTTTTTTTACATTGAACAATGATGGAGCTATTCTTTACCCATCTTCTATGGTGTTTTCTTAGCAGAATACTGTATAAAACAAAAACAGCTCCTTATAAAAAAAAATGAAAATGTTATATTAGTTATGAACAAATACAAAGATGTAACTTTTTATATGGAACTCTATAACTCTTTATATTGAGTGTGTTTTTACTCAATTGGTTCTCTATAGGGCTTATGTTTTTTGGAACAAAGCAGGAATTACGGTCTGTCTGAAATGGGCTCGTAAAGGAATATTGTAACGGGGCTCAATTACATTAAGCATGTTCTTAAAACCTACGTTTTCCACTACAGAGTAAGGCGCTCGCTCACTCAGTACGCGCTGAAGGCTCGTTGCAAAATGGCTAATGCGTTTAACAGACCAGAAATAGAAGATCCTCCAATAACCAACAGGTCCAATAACCAACAGGTCAGGTCTGTCTAAATGCTGCGGGGATAGTTTTCATGCGTGTATGTTTCTCCTTTTTTCCGTCTTTTCCCAGATACTGACACGCTAAGGTGATGTCGGCGTAAATGAGTTGACATGTTTCAAGTATTCCCGCTGTTTTTTTGTTTTTGTTTTTTTTGTATTCCCGCTGGTGTACCCTAGATGCGACATATCGTTGTTTTTTTATCCACCACTCTCTTGCCATCACCATTATAGCTTACAGGGAATCCAAAGTGCACCCAAGCACCAGACCTGTTGGTTATTGGAGGATCTTCTATTTCTGGTCTGTTAAACGCATTGGCCATTTTGCAACGAGCCTTCTGCGTGTATTACTGAGTGAGCGAACGCCTGACTGAGTAGCCTAACATAAACATAATTAATTAGTCCAACGAACCGTTCGGTCCATAATGCGTACCGCCTCGTACCGAACGGTTCAATACGAATACGCGTATCGTTACACCCCTAATATATATATATATATATATATATATATATATATATATATATATATATATATAGGACTGCACAATGAATTTAATTTCAAATCGTATTTCCAAGAGATTGTGATGTCACAATTACGTTATCGTTCAAAGGTGCAGTTACAAAAAATAAGTCCACTAACATTATTCTACATGCTTAAAGTGTGCGTGTTTTTTTTCTTTCTATGTTATCTTAAGGTTTTTTCCCATTTTTTTTTTTATATTTATAATACCATGCATATTTGTACTTTTTTTTTTTTAAGAAGAAAGAAACCAAACTGATGTATAGTTGACATTTGAGGCTTAATGCTACAGAAAAGCAATACAAGTTTTTCATGAAGAGTGTATTCAGCTTGTTTGTTTTTTATAATAATATAGCATGCGGTTGCCAGTCAAACAATGGTATAAACCTATTCAAAACATACTATGTATTCATATGTATATCATAATATTATGAATTATTATGGATTATATAAAATAAATAACATATTATAATATAAATGGTTGACAATCCACCAATTACAGGACATCATGAATCTTCTGATGACTCAGCCATGTTCTCTTAGAAATGTGTTTTTTGTTGATGACTCACTCAACGACACATAATCATTAAAAGTGAGTTATGACAAAAAATGTAAAAAGCAAACACAGAAGCTGAATCTCTGACAAAGAACAGTACAAGATGTGGTTCAACTGATGCATTGAAATTAGCAGTAAAAAAAAACCCTGCAACTGACTGCATTCCTCTATAGTGACATTAAAAAGGTTTGATGTTATGCTGGTGGAGGGCAGGCCACAAAAGCCACTGAGGATGCAGTGGGTTAAAGGTCATAAAATTACAATATCAGCTTGATCAGCACAAAGCAATGCAGCTCTGAAGAACACCCACTGTTTGCAATTAAAAGCGAGCTGATAAATGGACCTCACACTGACGCAGGGTTAACCTCAGCGTGTCTTCAGAGGGGAAAGATGGCGCCAAAAATGGAGCTCGTCAGTCATTGTGTAATGACAGCTTTCTCTGTTGTCAGTCTCTTCCAACTTACTTAATGAAAGCATGTGATTTATGCTGTGATATCCAAAGCTGAGTGCTTTTCTCAGGATTTCTGTCCCCGACAGGGACAATTCACCCAACAATGAGATTTCTGTCATAATTCACTCATTCTCATGTCAACAATCCTGTATGGATTACATTTCAGTATGTTTCTTACACAATCAGAAAACTTGGACTATAGCGCATTTTTTTATTTAGTGGGTATAGTATTGATACATTAACTCATAATGTTTTTGTCCTTTTTTGACACATTAAAACATTGAATGCAGACTACAACATTTTTCTTTTGTCCTGTAGGAAAATAAAAGTTGGTTTGGAATGACATGAGGATGAGTAAGTGATGACGAAGTTTCATTTTGGGGTGAACTGTGCCTTTAAGGTGTGATAATACAGAAAGATAGCTAAAGCTGCAGCTTTAAGTCATAGCTAGTATGAGCTGCTCATGGCTTTCTGGCCAACACTTCTTTGCTTTGATTTCAGATAACAGTCTCCATTCTGCATGATGAGTCTGTCTGAAGAGAGTTTAGACTGCATGGGCCATTCAAAAGGAAGGGTGACGTCAGAAGCTGAGACGCGTGGCTCACTCAGTCTTGCACTAGAGTTCATCATATGGCAATCATCTTGTCAGCTAAAATATCTCTCAGAAAAGAGATGTAATTTGATAAAACAATTTGGTTCACCTCACAAATCTTAGAAAAGCTTTGACCATTTCAAATGACCCACAAGTATCGGGGTGTTGGCCTCAGGGTGTGATGGTGACGGGCAGGACAGAAACCCCAAATCTTTGGGACAATGGCTGCCCTGCCAGGCCTGATGGATGACTCTGAGGTCTCGGGCTGCTATTAGAATCACAATGGCCTAAGCTAACAATACAAAGACTTTCTGCATGAGGTCCATGACTACGGAATGACGAGTCTAAACTCAGTGCCCAACCTGAAACTGCAATATTCATATCTGATTTCTATAATATATAATTGATAATTTATGCGTTGGTTTACATAATATTTTTAGCAACAGAATACAACAATAACAATGATTAGATGTAATTTGTCAATAATATCAAAAACACAATTATTATTATTCATGTCCAAGTTCAGGTGGACATTATAACAGTAAAAATAATAACAGCAAAGGCAATAATAATAATACAAATGAAAATAATAGTTGTAATTATAATACAAAATATTTAATAGTTATTTGTTATAATATAAACCTACATTTAATTTAATAAAAATAAATTAATAATATTACCATGTGTTATTAACATATACAATGTATTATGATAACTATTTAATAGTAAATGATTATGGTAAAATGTGTATTTATTAAATTAAGAAGAAATGTTCATGCGTAACAGAAAACAGAATTATGTGACTGATCAATTAACAACTATTTATCATAATATTTTTCAAGTAACATAAAATGTCCCAAAAACCTCATTGCAGCCATTTAAATTTAGAGAACTTTACTCAACTGCTAAGTTTAGAAAGAGCTAAAGTTAGATGCTTTACATCCTTACATAAGTGTCCCGAAAAGACTCCACCTTTCTGAATAACTTTGATCCAAATACACAGCTACATGTGCAGAAGTTTGAATATGATAAATCAAGGGATTCTGACTTGGCTGTCATGACTTTGTCCAGTCCTGCTAACAGACTTATCATCTACCTGCTCATTTATTGCACAAGCATGAACAGCGAGGAACGACAAAATGCCATATGGTTATGAGTAAAGGTCAGCCTCCGAAAGCAGATGGTGGTCTGAACCAATCCCCTCTCTGGGAGTCAGTCAGCTTAGACTGATACGATCTGCAGGCTCAATGCAGGTGTTTCCCTGAGAGCAGGACCAAGGGGTGCGGCCAACTTTTCCCCTGCCAGATAAAGCCATTCACACACACACACTTATGTGTACACACATGCCTGCTACCATCTGATTAGAGTTAGCCAGCTGTCCTCTGTGACGGGAACAGCCCGTAACACGATGACACCCCTCCGTCCGCAAGCCATTTTCTGAGGGAGGGTCTGAGAGGAAATTCAAGGCCAGATGGCAAAAGACCGTGACGGACAATCTTTTCTCTTCCAGTGGACACCCCCCACACCACTCACCCCGCCAAAACCGCTACGATTATTTAGAGAAACCAATTCTGAGAGGAAAGTCATGGACATGATCAGATGGACCAATACTTGACAAACTTGAGGACAATCTGGAAAGATTTTATATATATATATATATATATATATATATATAAAAATGTAAATTTATGCATTTAGCAGACGCTTTTATCCAAAGTGACTTACAGTGCGTTCAGGCTATCAATTTTTACCTATCATGTGTATATATATACACAGTTACATACATACATACATACACACACATATATATATATATATATATATATATATATATATATATATATATATATATATATATATATATTTATGTGTGTGTATATAGTGAGCCTGGTCATCACTAGAACTTTCAAGTCAAACTTTATACTGTACATAGAGTACATTTAAAAAATAAATAAAAAAAACCTACAGAAGTTGAACCAAGCACTGTAAAATGTAACAATGCAAGTTTAACTTTAACATTTTTACATAAAAAGAGAGGGAAAATAGACACATTTAATAATAATAATAATAATTATTATTATTATTATTAATATTGTAAAATTTAAAGTGAAAATGAAGTTAAAATATATTTTAATAATTAAATAAAAAATATTTTCTTATTACATGTTTCTGGTAAAAAATCTAAAAAAAAAAAAAATAATAATAATAATAAAAAAATAAATAAAATAAAATAAAATAAAATAAAAAAATAACATAAAATAAAATAAAATAAAGTACTTTCCTATTTGGATGACACCATCTACTCAAGTTTCTACCAAAGGCGGCCACAGTTAAAAAGTCCTGCCCTAAATTTATTGCCTTTAAATACTTCACATTATGAATCTAAAATGAGTTCTGAATTTGTTTCACAGTCAAACAGAAGAAAGCAAGGAACTGAGGAACCACAAGTACTGCTAGTCTTGAGTCAGTAAACCACTCACTGTAGTATGCTTGATGTTAAAAGCCCTGAAAGTGTGTACACATACGAAAGTCCGCTACTGAAAGAGCTCTAGAACACTGAAAGCATCTCCTCCTCTGATAGAAAAGTATCTGGAAACACAGAGTGAAAGGACTCAGTTTGGAGCTGTTTTCTTTAATGGGAGCAATTAAGCATGCTTCCTGTGTGTGCGCAAGGGAGAGTGAGTGTGTGTATGTGTGTGTGTTTGTGTAGACATGCAAGTGTGCTTGTCTGACTGTGTCCTAACATGGTGCGCTGGCTGGAAACATCACACCAGCCTGCTGGAAATCACACATGGAAAATCCAAACAACCTCAAATGACCTCTCGCTCACTCCCTCTCAAACTTGTCTTGCTTTCTCCCTCATTTAGTTCTGCTTGATAAAGTTACTGTGTGCAAACCTCATGAAAGGAGAGCTAAAAATGAAATCTGTTTGTCTGGCAGGGTAAACTTGACAACCAAATGATTTTTAGATTGAAGAGAGAAACTTGTATAACAAAGGCACACTGACTGAGCTAATGTGTATTTAAATGTAATGATCACCCAAAATAAGATGTATGGTTTCAATTATACTATTTTTAATGAGCTTGAGCTTTTGGAGTTGAAGTCTTGTTCACATGCAACTTTTCCCACCATCGCTGTATACAGTTGTACAGTAACTTCCACTAAAAAACCTAATAAGGAAGCATGATTAATCAAAGTAAAACTGAAATCGCGATATGGCTAAGTACGACTGTCAGATCACAAAGGCAATATAATTAAATAAATCTCAGAGTAAACAAATGTTTCAGAGTGAAGCATAGCCCTGAGTTCATTTAAACACAACACACTCATGATAATAGTGGTTTAGAGTGGCTAGTTTTCCAGTAAATCCTGCTAAAATTAAATTATTATATATTATTATATTATTATAATATATATATATATATATATATATATATATTATTATATATATATAAAATAAATATACAGATCAAATAAAAATATCCACCATCTTTAAAATAACTTTCCTTTTAAGATTACATCACAGAGGCTGTTCAAGTTTAAAAATAAATAAATAAATAATACACTTTTTTCAACTGCAATTTAAAATTGTAATTAGGGCTGAAACGATTATCAACAACGTCAACAATAAAAAAAACTGTTTACAAATCTTTTGCTGTCGAGTAGTCATTTGATTTCATATGGCCTAATGTAAGAACCTGTAATAATGCGGAGAGATTATGTTATAAAATAAAAAATAAAACGTCTTGTCACTTACCTTTTTTTGTTTCCTGTCCATATGACTTACAAAAGGAGATGTTAGGCAGAATGATATATCATTCAGTTAATTTTTAATATAGCTAATTAAATAGTGATTAAGAGTTTCTCTGTCATCTTATTTTGTGAGCCAAATATATTTATATGTATAAATTAATTGTATAATTTTAATTCCATAATATGACTTTCAAAAGCTGAAGTGATTACTGTTTTTTAGAATGTGTATAACAAAATATTTTAACAATATTTTAAAAGCTGAATAATCAATAAATGTCTACCAATTAATCAGTAAAATAATCGATGATTCGTCGATTAATCATTCGAATAATCGTTAGATTAATCGTTTATCAAAATAGCCATTTGTTGCAGCCGTAATCGTAATCAAAATTTGAGATGTCATTCATGCATAAAATTACATAAAGTTAAGGGTTTTGAAAAGTAAGAGTGGTTACTGTCTTAACTGATAATAAATAAGTCAAAATATTTCAGAAGGCTTCAAAAATCATTCATGCTTCATGTACAGAAATCAGTAAAAAAAATAAAAAATAAAAATCAGTGCAAAAAATAATCAAAAACACTAATGAGGAACAATATTTTTTTTTTCACCCGCCACCAGACAACAATAACATTCATTATGCAGCTCAAGGACTCTCTGTAATATGACATCAGTGTCTGTTTCAATCACTCATCCGTCTCAAACAGTTAAGAGGTGTGAGGATGAAGCATGCTGTGTCCTGTCTCCTAACTGGCTCTCAGTGAGGTAACATCCAGGCCTCTCACATCTATCAAAGCCAAATGAGAAAATTAATGCACTTCAGACAGGACTTATGTCCATACGGTCTTCCGGGAGTCTGTACCTCCTTGCACAAAGTCCTTTTTTCAAATTCACACGCTGTCCCTTGAGAAACATGATTAAACTCTGTACCTCTGGGACAGAAATTGGGCAAAATGACTCCTTGGCCCCATTTTATGCAACACAAAAGAAGCAAAGTGAAGTTTTAAAGTGGGAATATACATAGTTCTTTCGTAGACCTTGAAAAGTAAAGACTTTTTTTTAAAACGCCCCACATCTAGGGACCTCCTCTGGAGCAGCCGTAAACACAAAAGCAATGTCCTGTGTAATTTTGCAAACACTTCTTTCAGATAACCCCTGTTTCCCACCAGAATCTCCCAACCTTTTCCAACAAACAACATCTCACACTAACAAGTTTCCTGTTCCTTTATCAGTAAGAAAGTCTTTCTGTGTGACTCTAAAAAAAAACCGTAGGTGGAGTGCTTTGTCATTCAGAACTGGGATTTTGTAAGGGTGTAAAACATAAACAGAAATTTATGCACTGTGAGTAAATACTTATGGGTGTATTACAGGTATAAATTTTCTCATATATCATTTTAAAACTATTTTAACAATGATTTTAATCACTAAGGAGATAAAAATCTAATAAGACTATAACACATCGTTTGGTGACTTAAATGTACTGCTCAGTCCAAAAGAATCATATTTTTTTTTATCTGAGGTGCGGATGTGGGTTTGAAAATGGGTTTGAATCTAGCTCGCAACATTTACTCTACCTCAACTTTTCTTGCTAACTTTACTGTAACCTATTAGGGATGTGCTAAACTAAACGTTTGCAAATATTTCCAGCTAGTTGGTTTATGGAAATCATAATACCTTATAGTTTAAAGGAAATCCTAAACAATTATGTTTGTTTTTAGGAAGTTTTATTGACATCCGTTGGACACATTATTATGGGATGTTCACATTAAATATGCTATTTGTTTCATAAATAAATAATAATCATAAAAAAAGAAGAAATAAACAATACATTACATAAATAATTATGAATCATTAAATTCAACAACAACAATACAATAATAAATAAATAAATACATTTTATTCTAAAACTACTGGACTTTACTAACCACAATTTATCTATAAGAATTGCTAGTTCATATAAATGAGAAGAGAGGTAAAAAGGCTAAAAATATAATCATTGCATTCAATATACCAGATTCTTAACTGATTTAAATGAATGCTTGCTTCGCTTATCTTTCATATTTGAAAATAAAGAATAAATACCATAAGAAAAGAGTGGGGTTTTGTTTTGTGATTTTGGATCACCTATCATGTACTTCTGCTGATGGCAGAGACTCAGTAGCATATTAGCCAGAACAGAACGACGATAACTCCCATAACCACTAGTTTCCCCTGCGGAACGTAATACAACCCAAACTGGCACAAGAGTCTCGGAGCGGGTCTGTTATCCTTTTGTTAAAGACACAGCTTAAAATCACAGTATTTCCAATCCTCTGAGGAACACATTATGTTAACAAAGCACATCACTGCCTGAGCACACCAGTCTATTCATTACACTCACAATTTGCCATTATGAAATGCAGAAAGATATAGCGCTGTAATGTAAAATTAGGAACTATTCAGGCTATTTTTGCATAAATAGAGCTGCACACAAAATCGCCTTTAAATTAAATTAAATAAAAAATACTCTGGACTTTAATCAACACAGCAAGAACAAAGATGGCACTGAAATGCCCCTCAAAGAGTGCAGCAACTGAATAGCATTAGTTTTAGGCTTGATATTTTTTTTTACAAACATACTATAAACATCTTTAAGCAGATTCACATATATTTCAAATCACAGAAGTCGTAAAAGCATGCTAAATCTGACAGTAAATACAGTCCGAATGAAAATAGGTACATACATGCAAATCAGTGGTAACAGACAGTTTGGCAAAGTATTAAAAAATATAAAATAAAATGAAAACTAATGATATATATTAGTGGTTGGCTGAGATTAAGATAAGTATATCACCTCAGAAGTGAAAACACTGTGATTAGATCTTTCTTTCATCAAACCCAGCGGGGGACTGTCAGATTTACCTATGGCATGCTTTCTCTGCCTAAAATCAGTACTAGTGACTAGATATCAGAGTCCATACGAAGGGCACTAGTCTCACAAAGGGGGAAAACGAGAGAAATATCATGCAACAAATTTACATTAAAAAGAGAGACTTCTGTTAGTGTAAAGAAAAGATTTATGGGGAAAAACAAGTGTTTTGTTCACCTGTGATACCACATAGCAGCTGCCACAGCATTTTGTACCATCTATAGCAAAAACTTGAACTCTTTGGCACAAGTCCAGTTTTCATGCCTCTAAAGAGCCCCCTCAGGTAGACACTGAGATGAGCTCAGCCACGACACAAGGAAAAAACAACATATTGTTTTGAAATGAAAGGCAGTTGCTATAGGGACGGGCCGCTAATTAACCACCCAGTGCTGGCAGACCTGGAGAGCAGCAGAACTGGGGACCAGGAGCTTGACTTGGATGGATCTGTGATGAGCACGCTAAGATAAATTAAATCTCCAACAGTTGCTATGGACGATGAAATAACCAAGGTGACGGCAAGTGCAAGGCTAAGGAATGCTACACGTACACCAGCGTAGGAGGTGACAGGTTTGCCTCAGCGACCCAAGAAACCCCCCACGAACATCAGCCAATTTATTTAGAAGGAAATGCCTGAAGGAGAAAATCACTGTGGTCATGGGAACAAACAGGTGTCTGTTGGGAAAGAAATATCCTTTTTTGCAATTAATTTAATTTTGTGAAACTTTTTAAAATAAGGTTCAATTTGATAACATTAGTTAAAACACTAAAAGTGAGCAACTGTTTATTAATCTAGCCTAAGCTTCATGTTAATTTATATTTCGACAGGTTGAAAATGCATTAATATGTAAAAATTAACATTAATTTAGATCACCTTATTTTACAGAAATGAAGTTGCACCTGTCTATTAGGTCAACAGTTGCATTGTTGAGAGAACCCCCCCCCCCCCCCCCCCACAGATAAGTCACATCACATTCTATTGTTACATTTAGAAATAATGTAAAATACCTATAAATAAAATAATGTTTATAAATATTGTAAACACTGTTAAACATCCTTTAAATTTTAATAGTATTCAGAATAGAACAGAATATAAAATATAAGATATAAAACAAACATAAATTCTAGATAAATCTTTAAGAATTCTTATAAATGCAAACCTAAACTAATTCATTAAAAGAAAAACTGAAACTACCGGTGTCTGAGAACTGCGCTAAACAAATAAACTCATGGGCTTATGAAACTCTCTCGCATTATCCAAATCAAAAATAATACAAATTTTCAATTTATAATTGCATTTTATAAGTCGTAGCACATTTTAGATGATAAAGTGACTTATACACGCTTACAAAAATGGAAATAAATGCTGTTTAGATATTTAAAATTTTTAGTTAATGCATCAGGTGATCATGATGTTAACAAACTGATCCTTATTTTAAACCTCATTATAAAATTTAACCAACATTTCTAAGGAAACATTTCAAACAGTAGAACATGGTGCTTGCAACACCAAGACCATGGGTTCGATTTTAAGGTAATGCATAACTTAAACACCTTAAAATGTTGCTTTGGATAAAAATGTGTGGCAACTGCATAAAACCTATATGTTTTAAAATCACAGGAAATCGGTAAAAGGCAAGAAAACAGCAAAAGAAACAACAAGTTACCCAGGTGGGCTGCAATCATGAAAAAAACGTTCTAAAAAGCAGCGCTTTTATGATTTATAAGCTTGTACACTTTTCCATCAAGCATCCGGATTTAACAACTGTTCGGTTTTCAAGTTGTTCGTAATAAAGACAGCTGGATACATGTCCAAGAGGTGTGAGGAGGCTTCACTGTGGACAAGGCCAAGAGCAGTATCCCCTCTTTCCATGACATCACCCCAGCAGGGAGTTTGATGGAGGGAGGGGGGAAGCTTTGGGGAATGAATTTGGGGGGGGGGGGGGTTGGGAGCGCAGCTGGTGTCAGCCGCACGACCATCTGCTCCTAACTAATGGTTCACGCTGACTTTACATCAGAACCCAGGACAGCCAGCCTGCTCCACCGCCTGGCCCGCTGGAGTCCCGTTTTTCCAGTTTCAGAGGCCCGAAGGACCTCATCATTTTACCCTGAGGACAGAAAACTGAGAACTTTCTGATGAGTGTGTTTCCCACCAACTTCAACAAACAACTCACGATTACAAGCAGTCAAAACAAGCTGCAATGGCAGTCATAACGTTACACAGCTAGTCAAAATATGTAGATTGAGATAAAGGACTGTTAGTAAAACCTCTATATTTAAAGAGAAGTTAGGGTCAATGCATACTTGAAATGGTGGTCTAGTTCATGTGAACTCCGGATGCAAGTTCTGACCCGAGCAATCAAACCAGTTGTTGCAGGTTTTCAACTCACCATACATTTTTCCCTCATCGGACAGGATGATTTTCCGTCGTCCGCAGGGTGGGTAGATGGCCAGGGCCTCCTGGAAGCTCTGCTCAATGTCAGGGCTCCACACGCCCTCTGCATCGTTGTCCATTGGCTTATCAGCCGAGTCACTCATCCTCTCGATATCCTCGCCGGCACTTTCACTGTCGCTCCAGCTGCTGGGATCCATAGCAACAGCTGGGATTTCGGAGCCCGAGTCTGGAAAACTCTAGGCACACTGACCTAAGAAGAGCAACCAATAAAAACAAGCAAATTAATAGTCTTGTTTAACTTGCTGCAAAGAGTTAACTTAAGTCTCTGAAAACACTTCAATTCAAGGAGGGGTGAACAGGAAGAAAATTTTAATTATAGGATTACCTTAATTTATTGTGGTATTTATAATGGTACTCCAAGATACTTTAAAAATACCATAGTATTACCATAATGCTAAAATTATATAATAATACAAAATCATACTATTTATGACAATTCAGGTTACTTTGAATAAAAGCATTTGCTAAATCTGTATAGATGTATATACAGTAATGACAATGAAGCAATATATATTGTAGCCAGGTGTTAGAGTTCACTAAAACAAAATTTAGTCAAATAAATGTAAACAGAAATAATAATAAATTCTTAAATAAAACTTATTTCAGCCATTTGCCAAGGAAACAGTTCTCAGAAATAAATGACAAAAGTGCAACAATTTGAATTAAAAAAAAAATTCAAATGAAAACAGAAAAATATAAAACCCCATTCAAAATAAAAACGAAAATAATATCTCACTGATACAAAAAAAAAAAAAAAACATTTATATATACTCATTTAAAATTTAGTGCAGGAAAACAGACCAAATATAATGATGAAATCCTGCCCCCTTATATCAACTTACTAGCAAATCATGGCTTCCTGTTTAAAGAGGAAATAAATGGAGGGAAGAAAATGGGGCCTGTTAAACAATGCCATTGCATCATCAGAAATGGCCTGTTTACAACTTCACACAGTGAATCTATTTGGGGTTTGGAAATGAAAAATAATAATCAACACTGAACACATTAAATACAATTAAAACATTTACACATCACCCATGAAAAACATCAAACCAAAAGCTAACATGTGCTTGAAAACCCAGGAAGGAAATGAGAAAACACATAAGCCACGATAATTTAGGAGTGGCACTTAGGCTAAACCAAAACAGCTGCTGTCTTAGAAAGGAACACTTACAAGCTGGCAATGATGTCAGACCAGCTTTTAAATTTGTGGTAGAAGATTGCTGAATGACAAATGTTGATCCTGTAGCTTAAGAGAAAGAGTGATTAACCGAAATCAAAAGCAATACTCCTACGAGTCACTGTATTTAGCATTAGCACCACACAGTATGTTTCAAGTTGAAGGAAAACTGCTTGCGGCTAATCGCAATCTCATTATAACCATTGCACTACAAATCAAGAAAACACTGCAACAATCTGGCAGAAAATCACATCCAATCATAGCCAACTGCTCAAATAAACAGCCAAGAGTGGCACAACATCAAACGCATGTGGGTGTATGACTTTGGGGTAAACCATGAAGTGTTAAAACCATGCATATCTCATCTAAATGGTCACACAGAGTGATTGCTAACTACAAAAATTGCGTTTTCAAGTCACCTTTGGCCTAGAGGCTACACTAATTGGGGAAATACCCAGTCAAAACAGTGCTGCCTATTGTAGAACTACTAGCGTGGGCTTCCTGTCAAATTTGAGCCGAGTACACTACACAATGTTTCAATGTGTGTCTATACAGAATGTTGGTCCCTTCTGAAAAAGACACATGTTTTGACATAATTAAGTAGCGATTATGGGATCTTTATATGTAATTTCATAATTACTTCTATTGTCCTTGAAATGTGGTTTAAGTTTACTACAGAATACATTGACAAGCATTTATGGTAAACTAAAACTGTACATAAAATCAGTTCTATTAAAACTTGCATGACATGAGTTTAAATATATTTGTAATGATGAAGTTGCAATTTAATACATTTCAAATATATGAACTTTATAACACACTACAGTTAAAATTATAATCAAGTACTTTAAGATGAGCTTTTTTATATAATAAGGATTTATAATGTACTTTATAATGTAGGCTAATACTTTTTATATTTCAATGATATTATATATTGCCTGCAAGTACAAGTTTTTTTTATTTTTTATATACTTTTAAAATGTGAACTACACTACAGGTGCACATTCAATACATAGTGCACTTTCGTTGTATCTCCAGCTATTCTAATTGTGAAAGCTTACAATACTGTATAATCAGCTGTATATAAAGTCCCCATTTGGGCAGTTAAATGTGTGTGAAAAAGTGTGTGACAGGGTGTCTCACTAACACTTTGCAGTTGTGAATGTTTCTTTTTTAGTACATGTGTGTACTAAGTGCTGATGTTGCAAAACAAAATTTCACTTGTACTGCTGAGAGAGAGTGATAAAATGTGTGCATGCTGCAAACTGCTAAATGCTTGGGCTCTTAAACATCATCTTCCTGACTTGGAAATGAACTCAACTGTAATCACTTCCAGCACAGTCATATGTGCACTTTTGGCTTTGCCCACAATTACACTGCAATCTGTAGTTTTCCACTTCTGGCACATCATGGAAACACTTACCAAAAACTGTATTTGTGCATTCAGTGCAGTATATCGGAGTTTGCACTTCAGATCAGACCGTTTATGTTGAGCTTTTAGCGTCTATCTCATGTGAAGGTTTTCTTTCATGCAAATGCTCCCTGATCTTGTGCATTACCAGCAGACCAAAACGGACTAAAAAGTGCATGCTATAATTACTTGCATGGTAATATCTCGGATATCTGAGAGATTCTACATAAGCTTTGAATTAGCATCAACAAAAGCAGGCTGGTGGTTTGGACTGCGGAAGATTAAAGAGAGCCTGAGTGTGGTGGTTTCATCTGAGAGGGAAAGAGGCGGCTCTCGACACACCGCACATCCTCCCTGTAATTTACAAGACTTCACACTTCAAAAAGAGAATGAAACTCTGTAAGAAAAAAAACTGTATGGAAGGCAAAAGAAAGAAACTAAAGAAATAAATAAAATACTTGTTTATTTTGGCTGACTACTCGATTAATTGTCTAACAACCAACTAATCGATTAGTCGAGCTGACTAGTTTCTCTTGATCTTTCCTTAATTTTTAGTATTGATATTTTTAGCAGTTAAGGCCTGTTCATACAAAGGACGATAACTATAATTGCAACTATAAATAATCAAAATTGTATCTACATTTTTAATATAATTTAATTTAATATAATATATTTTTTTTTTAATCATTCTAATTCTATGAGAACATTTAAATCCATAACACAACTATAATGATAATGACACAGAGGCAAAAATCATTAGAATCACCTTCAGAATGAATTTTTTTTTTATTTAAGTTGGGAATGATAAAAATATTGACAGCCAATCAAAATCCATCCTGCTTTAAAAAGCTTAAGCATTTAAAGAGCCAGATGACAAAACTGCAGCAAACGTTTATAATAAACAGAATATTATTGTCTATTAATGTCAATGCGAATAAAGTTAACGTTATAGTTAACATTTTTGGCATGAACAAGCCTTTAGATTTTTAATTGGCATTGCTTTGATTAGCATAGCTATTAACTTGCTATGCTTTAGCTGTTGGACGTTTGCATGGTTACATTTTTGTTGTGCTTGTAAACTTATCCACTTTAAAGTGGTCTTACATATTCAGAAAGAAGAGAAAAACAGTTTTATGAACATCCCACAACACGCGTTGCATTTTTAAGATGGCGTGTCAAGTTTAAAATACAACTACACATCTTAAAGGGACAGTTCACTCAAAAATAAAAAATATTTTTTACCCTCACATCAACTTAAACCTGTGAAAAATGGTCAGTGAGTACCAAAACTGAAACTTATTTCAAAATATATTTTGTGTTTTTTAAAAGATAGCGATAGGGTGAGTAAATAATGACAATAAACTATCCCTTTAAACTGAACACATCATGCATCACAATCAAGTTTTCTCAAACCAAAGACATTTGCACAAGCCGTCAGCTGTGGACATCAGGACAAATCTCTGTGTTTCGTTATGTGTGCACATGTAAGGTCCCATAATTCCCGGCTGTGAGGCAGGCAGTGGGTTCACCCGGGCGCTTCTGCTGTTGTAGAGTGCCAGTCAAAGCCAAGATATTGTGACTGCTCCAATATGGCAGTGCTTGATGCTGGAGAGCGCAGTGCTTGTGCCGGGGCCTCAGTGGCAGATGGAAGGCCGAGATTAGTCATGCAACAATGTACTGTGGTCACACTTACAATACACTTCACCCTCCAGGCAGCCTCAGCCAGCCAAAGGAAAGGCATGGGTGCAATCCCACACAAACTGGGCGGCACACATCCACCCCGGGCAGCTGTCTCGCTCCCTCTGGTCTACTCTCGCTGCCAAAGGATGAGGGTATCTCACAGTATTCGTGTGTACGCTTGTGGCTGTCCAAGTCCATGGGCGAGAACACCACTAAAGCGCCAGCTTGTTGTAATTAAATGTAATGATATGTATATGAGTACAGACAGTATTTGCGTGGGGTCTCATTTGTGTCATAATGCTATAGCAAACTCTCCTACATGTGTCTAAAACACAAAATATACTTTATTCGATTCCAAACCATCACGCTGAGGTCTTTAAAGTGTTCACGGGAGCCTCACTCTCACTTCATTACCAAATGAAGCTGTAATCGAACTACTCAGCTCTTGTCTGCACATTAGCGGCTCCCTATTGATGAAGCTGGCAGCCGGGTCGACAGAAAACCCCTACATTTCCACTTGCCTCTACTTTGTGGCTTTGGTTAGATAACTGTATAACAGTTTACTGGAAAATATAGTCATACCTTGTGTTAGAGGTTTGTAATTGCCCTGTGATTAGTTAAAGGTAAGTAACAACTGGACTGCATCTGTTATTTGTTTAACTGTTATTTGATTATTTCCATGAATATTCATCTCAGGAACTTGAAGAGACAATAGTTAAAAAAACGATCTGATTTCAGTGAAAACCAACAAATAAAAATACATAGTTGTACCACTACATGCTCCATTCAATTAGTCAAAACGAATGGTTGCATTAACCCTCGTAAGCCTATTCCACTTTCAGAAAATGAGCTACATAGGACATAACAGAGAAGGCTTATTAAATTATTAAGTGAAGACATAATGAATGAAGGGTTTTCATATATCCAGTGTCTGAAAGTGATCACAAAGAGCCTTCTTCCAATACTTTTCTAGCAGTGACATGAGATGCGCACACAATGCTATTAGTCTCTATATTACTCTGTCATCAGCCAGCAAATTCAATTAAGGATGACCTAAAAATCCATTCTTTCAGTCTTTCTCTGAGAGTGAGGCTTTTGCATTTCAATGGCATGTGTTGTATAGTGGCCAGCACATCTTGTACTGTGATTGTCAGTGTAGTATTTGCTTAGATGAAACCATGTCTGTTTATTTCTGTGGAGGAGCCATGCCAGAGAATCCTTCCTCAAAGACCCTTCCCTTAAACTGCAAAAAATAAGCATAATCTGAGAAGACTTCTTGAAGATGCAAGAAATGTGAAGGGGTTCTTAAGAAAAGGGCTGTTGATCCTATTCAGAAAGATAAGAAAATAAGCATCTTTAATCAGAAAAAGATCAACCTTGTGATACATTTTCAGCACTTTCATCTCTTTAACCTGGCATGTGCTTCATATTAATTATATGTCATGCTGATGACTAAAGGAGAGGTCTTACAAAACAAGTCTTTGAGAAACCATCCTTGAGATGACATGGTACCAATCTAAACATGTACTATCCATAGCTTCATTTAACTGAACATAAACCACACAGCTTGGCTTGCTCGCTCCCCAGGTTATGACTTTATTTACTAAAATTTTGAAGGTCTTACAAACCCGCTAATATCCAAGCGAAAATATGTCTGTGAATTGCACTGCATGGACTCCTAAGGGATGGTGGGCTTGTGAGCACTGTTGTTATTGCTTTCCCCATGGCTATGTAATCCTCTCAACCAAGTGCTAATGACTCAAAAGTGACGGCTGGACTTCTGGAAAGTTATTGTTGAGTGGGCAGAGAAAGCTGGCTTGACAAAACAATAAGGCTAGAAAGGTTTTGCATTCACATTCATTTAAATTAACAACATGGAATCTGATGCAGTTAGTAAAGAATCAAATCTGATTTACACAAGTAAGATTTGTTGATTCTGAAACAATATTCCTATCTTAACCTGCCCTTAAAATCAATGAGTGGTTGAGAACATTGACTTGTAGGCCCTATTACATTTCTAGCTGATACATAAGCGGATTATTATTTTAACTGTAAGGCCGAAATTAAAAATCTATAATATTTTTGCCAAATAAAATAAAATAAAAAATTAATAATAAATGAATGTTACAAGTGAATTTAGGCATCACACAATTATAATGTATGTTATGAAAAATGTATAAATATTTTGAATTTTCTAAAGATTAAATTTAAAAGCAATTTAAATATTAAATTTACTGAAGAATGAAATGAGCTTGAAAAAAAATAAATCCAATATCTACATTTTTAAGAATCCATTATAATATCTGCCAATAACCGATAAATGGTCAATATTTAAACTATATATTATTTTGTTGAAATAAATGTCAAATAAAACACAAAAATCAATCCATTTAAATGCTACAAATAAATGTATAGGCATTACAACATTATAATGTGAAAACATATTTTGAGATTAGCTAAAAATTATATTTCACAATGTTAAATTATAAAAATTCTTAGTGTTTTTAAAGAATAGCTTTAAGTGAAATTAGAAGACGGCAAAGGCAAAATAAAGGAAATTATAATGCATAATAAAATATAAAATATCAATATTAAAAATTTTAATAAATCTCTAATAAAGCCCCGAAAATGTATATATAATATTTAAAATATTTAATATAGCAAAACGATATTAAAGGGTTAGTTTATCCAAAAAACGACTCAAAAATTAAGCTGTTAAATTAAGTCATCCTAGGTGTATATGAGTTTCTTTCTTCTTTCAGACAAATTCAGTTGGAGTCATTTTAAAAATTATCTTTGATCTTTGAAGCTGTTTGATGTCATTCAACGGGTGTTGCACTGCATCGGTCCTTGAGAAGTTTAATAAAAAGCTCATCCATTAAAAAAAGTGTCTCGCTCGGCTCCGGGGGGTGAACAAAAGCCTCCTATAGCGAATCGATGTGTTTTTTTAATAAAAATATCCCAAAGGTAATAATCACTTTAATCTACCTTGCGCTCACTGTTGTAAACGAAGCATTCGCCGCTCATAATTGACGTGCGCAGAAACGCAGAGGAAAGATCAAAACAAAACAATGGTCACTAATCAGAAGTACAAAACGAGGATTTGTAAGGAAGAATGTCAGAGGATTTTGATATAAGCCAAGAGGAGACCTTTGCTCCTGTTAACAAACGTTGGTTTTCATGAGACTCATCGGCACATGCGCAACGCTGACCTCAGACGTCATTCCCCCAGAACTGCTTCCAGTGAGTGCAAGCTAGATTAAGTGATTATTATGTTTTGAATATGGATATTTTTCTTACAAAAATGCATCGATTCGCTTCACAGGAGGCCTTTGTTTACCCCTTCTGGAGCCGTGTAAGACACTTTTTTTTATGGATGTGCTTTTTATTAAACTTCTCAAGGACCGATGCAGTGCGACACCTGCTGCACCCTTTAAGCCGATATATTGTACAATATATTGTACATCACTAATTAAAAAAATGTTTTTACATCACGTAATTAACATTTATGAGAAAGATTGCCACAGATGTGTCACATCCACATTCCTAAAATCTAATTGGTTGCTATAGGAAAGATGATTCAAGACCATGTGCTACTTAAATAACCAAATTCAGTCGCTACAGTGCCAGAAGCCACGTACAAAGTCTACTTCCTTGAAGACAATCAAGGAGCAGACAGGTTTCCTCCCCGGTACTGTGGGGCAGACATGTTCTGTGATCACTCCACAGTCTCCATTCTTCTCTATTTTTCGCTGAGTCAGACCCCGCTATTATCCGATGTCTTCCTGGGGTGCCACTCTCCCCACACCAACACACAATGCCTCCTCCAAGAAATGGAAGAGAGGAAGTGTTCAAATAAGTGTGAGATCCCGAGAAGCATGGCCAGTGTTTGCTCATACCCTTTCCTGACCATACAGCAGGGGACAAAGGGTGCCATGATCTGCACTCGCTTCCTGATTTAACACAGATACAGTTTCGTGCAGATAACACAGACGGTTCTTATAAACACAGAAGAAAGTCTTTTCAAAACTCTCAGTACAACTGATCAAATTGTATCGCAACAGAATTGTTCGACCTTTCTTGGCATCTCCTCAAATCCATTTAGGACACAGCACTGCTTTTTTTTTTTTATCTACTGCCCCAACAGGAAAAAGAAAGCTTTTGTGCATTGTTTTTTTGTTAGTTCTGTTCAGGAGTATGGCTTTTTTCACTATTCTTAAAAAGGATGTATTTTATGATCAAAGTACTAACTCCCCCCTGAAATGCTTTTTAAACTGTTGCATAAACTAAATGAAATTAAGGAAAGAAAAATTGTAAGACCACCTCTGATTAATGCTGTATGGGAGGTGAATAATGCTCTGTTTAACTGGAAATCTGAGGTTTGCGTTTGTGTCAGGAACTGACTCATTTAGTGACTGATTTCACTCTGACTCTCCCTAAGCTGTTGTTCTGGCATTTCCACTGAGCTCAGGGAACATTAAAGGAAAAACAGATTTTATGATAAAATAACCTACACAAAACAAAACTCTTCTGTTCTTACCAAACTTCACAAAATCATGATCTATATATACAATAATAATCTATTTATCTTTAGCTACAATATCTATTTGTTTCTTTTGTAATTCATTCAAAAACCTTTCCCTTTTTTTTCCGGAAATGACTCTATAATCTGTGTCTTTCACTTTAGTTCACTCAAGTCTTTCTATCTGTCTTGTTTTGTTTCAGAATTCACAAAAAACTTTTGTGTAAGCTAAATCCAGCAACATTTGCAAGCTAGCTAACAGTCTAGTGATCAGCCTGGAGCAGACGTGCTGACATCAGTGGCAGAGTTCCAGTTAGGGTCTCGTCTCTGGCTATCCTTGGTCTTATGGAGCAGTGGGCTGTGTGGAGAGAGCGGTCCTTTTGTGACAACAGAGTTTACCTCAGGGCACGTGGGCCTTCTGCTGCCCCGGGCCACAGAGGACACCCTATTGTTCCTGTGTTCCCCGAACAAAGCCAGCCACCCGTGCCCCTGCTCCACACAGTCCCACTGAGCCATTGTTCCGCTGACAAACTCTCAACCCAAATTGCATTACATATGAATTTTCCTTTGTCGCCCCTTCAGGCAAACCCTCGCGTTTTGCTCTGACAAATCTTTTCGGGTTTCGTATTCCACCCCCTCCCCAAACCAGTTTTCATAGAAGACTTGTGATTATGCATGCCAAAAGAAAAGGATGGAACTGCAATTAACAGGTGTAACTTGAAGGACAAACATAATCTCTATGGTCAAATTTAGTCCCAATCTAAACCGAAAGCTCTTTTTCACTATGTTAAAAGTCCAAATTTATCTTCTTTTGATCATCAAAACTATTAAACAGATCATAAGCACCTGTTGCTTAAATACTTGGCATCTCCGCCTCACATATCTAAACTTTTTTCTTAAAAATACAACACTCAACAAAACTTGGAATTAAGAAATTCAAAATATCAGACTACGTTTATGACAAATGTCTGACAAAAAGATATGGTTTTTTTAATGAAAACTGAAGATGAGGGGGAATATTTATCAGATGTATGGGATGTAAAACATTTTTTTTAAACTTTCTTTTGTCCCATTTTGTTAGCATTTCCCAGACATTATTTTCTAGTAATTGCATTAAACCAAGTTAAAAAGTGCTATTTATTTCCTACTAAAACTGTATGGAAAGCAAACGTACATTAATTACAAGTGCCTAACTATTGGACTTTTGCTATGTAAACAGTCTCTCCCTCCCTAAACTTACTCAATCACCCTCTTTGCATAAAAAGACATGTAAAAGAAAGGACAAAATACTACATAATGGTGCTGATAAGCTAAATTACCAGATAACATCGAGGCACACACAAGCCATATGGTGCCTCCACCACTATCGCCTGTTGCTGGCATAACAATGGAGTTGGCTAGACAGTGAGTGGCAGCAACAGTCAAACAAATGGCCGTTCCTCTGAATTAGCTCTCCGCCAGAATGAATACACACAGTTTAGCATCTTTCAGCCTACAGGTGCGCTTAAGTGGCAAACCAGATGTCAGCATGGGAGCGGGACTGTTTGTGGAGTAATTCAGCTGCTCCACGAGCCCCTGCTTCAATAACAGCAGGAACAATGAAGGGCCCCTTCCCCCATTTTCCCACAATCCCGTGCTCCCAGAGGAAGCCCTGTCTACTGAATCTGGCACATTTTTTTCTCTCTTCTGACAAAGTTTCAATTCTTGAAAACAGAAGTGTTAACTGTGTTAACTGGTTCTCACCCTCTGAAAGGTTATATTACAATGTAATACATAAAGTTACATTTTAAAGGCCATGGTTTAGTTACAGAGAGAAGAAAACAAACAATCAGATCACATATAAGCTTAAAAATGTCGCTTTCAGTTTCAAAATGGACACTTTTTAGGTCATATGGTATTACACTTCAAGATAAATATTAGGTTTTGATTCAATTTATATATATATATATATATATATATATATATATATATATAAAAGAAAATGGTCACAGATACTGATTTTTATTAGTGATATGTACTGTTTTGTATTGTGAGTATTGGTGTTTCAATTTTAAAAGGGTCTATCTACTCTGTTTACAGAAGTTAAATATAGACTGGCAAGTCATAACAGCAACACAATAGTGAAGGGGGTCGACCTCATCGGAGACAACAAACCACTGTCAGCAGTGGGAGATGAGGAATATCATTTACATTTATGCATTTATCAGACGCTTTTATCCAAAGCAACTTACAGTGCATTTAGGCCATACATTTCTTTACCAGTATGTGTGTTCGTTGGTGATCGAACCCACAACCTTTTGCGCTGCTAACGCAATGCTCAAAAACAAACAAAATACTAATAATTCTTTTTCTTCTACTAGTGTAAGGACTGTTATTGGCTTTTAAATGCAAACGTAACTATAATCAGCACATACTGTGTACATGCAATCTTTAAACTTATCGCAATTCCGAAAAAAACACATTGAACAAAATTAAGCCCTCCAAGTCCATTAAGTTTAACCTATAAACTGTTCTCTATCTTGCTGATATCTATTACATAGTTTTTTAAATGGCAGACACATACTTTAAAACTGAAGAAAACAAACAGACTTACTATACTGGAAAATAGCAGTAAATGATTATTTCAAGTCTCTACCCTCTTTTAGTAGTTTTACTTGACAAGTGGCACAGAATGGGTCCAGAAATATGACAAATGAAGCCCCAAAATGCGGTCTAGGTAGACAGCGCACTAGGTTTTGAGACGGTGTCAGACCAGGCACTCAATTTAGTCTGAGGTTAAACGTCAAGATTAATTATTAACATGGGCTGGACCATGGACTTTCTCCCTAATCCTTTATTTGTGTACACAAAACTGGTGTTTTTCAGGAAAGCGAACGGGTGTTAGCCCGACCAAACAAGCGATTAAACCTCCACAAGTCACTGAGGTCACGCTAATAAACAGAAATCACTGACACTGATTGAGTCATCCCAAAAACAAGATTCGCAACATGAAGTTTACTATTAACGTAAAAGTAAATATGAACTTAGTGTTACAACGAAACCGTGGTGAGCTAGGTGACACGGAGCGGAGGAAAAGGTGTTTTCTGAACCTCCACAAGTAATGAAAATCTCTGCGGATGTTTGCACAAGTTAAAAAAAGTAAAACATGAATCATTTTATTTAACTGCCTCTTTTGGCACAGTGCATTTGGGATTTTTTTCTTACGCTTTTCATCATGAAAGCCTGTATATTTCTGCGGTGTCATTTTTAAAAACTGAGAATTAAATTACAGCCAATTCTCTCAACATGTACCTTTTAATCTATAATACTTAACAGTAAACCCAAAGTGTTTGCAGAACTAGCAGTAAAAATAAAACGCACAATTTTTACACTTAAAAGCAATTTTACACATAACCTAAATAGAGTTAATAACTTTGCATCGCTTCTGACAACTTAGTAGTATAAAGCGCAAACGTACCTCAGTCTTTTAAATGTGTCTGATGTTGAGCAATCGGACCGAGCGCACGCTCTGATTTATTTCCAGCTGATCACTTTTTTCTTGTAGGAGCGCAAGAGCGCGACTATTCGGAGTATCTAACAACGATGTGAAGTATGCGCGGAATGAGGGCAAGAATGAAATGAACGCGAAGAACGGAGTTTGCGTTGGGGGCGGGACCGGAGTGACGTCACCCGCAGAATTCCTAGGCAGTGGGAGGGGCCGCCTCTGAGTGCGTGACTGAAGTGATGAGGATTTTTGATTAATCAGTGACTCGACTCTTTTGAATCCCTTCTCTAAAATAATTCGTTCTTTATTAGAGTACAGTGGCCTTTCTGAATTACATTGGCGACACGCCATTGAACCGTTTATTCAATCAATTGATTAAACACCAGAAATAATGCACGAAGCGACTTTTAAAAGAGCATTTTCTTCATCTTAGGTTTTCCCTATAGGCTAGGCTACTGCTGGCATGACTGTTATCGAGTCGTTCAAAAGACAATAGGCTAATTCCATAGAGTTTCGTTTTTAAATTTTAGTCAATATTATACAGTTATAGTTTTTCTCAATCAAAATGTCGCTTTCAGACCTGAAACAGTAGGTTCAAACAAGGAAACACTATTTTCACAGCCCACACTCAAATGTTATTTTTTCTTAGTAGACTTTGAATGCAACACTTAAATGTATCAGTGCATGGAATGAGGATGACTTGTTCACTTTAAAGTTAAGTTCATGAACACTGATTATTTAACAAAACACCAGTAATGTATACGAATTGGGGAGTTCACATAGGCTATTTATAATATCGACAGTGTCAAGTGAAGAAGCAAAGTTATTTTCCCTTTTGAAAAGTCTTTCCCATTACTTAAACGCTCATGGGGAAAGATAATCTCTTTGCTGGATTCTGAAGAAGCAGCCAGAAGCAAGAAGCCTGCTGCTCGCTGTAGAAGAGCCCCGGCAGTGGAAGATCACCAGCAAGCCTTTCCCTGTGGCCATACAGCGAAGAAGAGCAAATTTCTGAGCAAATGTCACGCCATGAGTGTGACCCATGCAGGGATTTCCAGATGGGCACAGTGAGTGGGCCGCTTGTAAGGGCAGCGCCCAGAATGCTCTGATTGCGAGAGCATGAGTCCTGCCCCTCTCCTCTCGCGGATCACCTTCTTTCACAAAGGTGTTCCTCCTTGGCCTGCTGTCCCATTTCTTCCCTTCCCGGAGCCTAGGAGGAAGAAACAGTGGGACAGCAGGGTTCAAACACTCGGCTCGAGTGAACTAATGCCCGCACAGGTCCCCCATGCTCCACTCTCCCCACAAAGCCTCGACTCGCCTGTGTGCTTCACACTTGAGGATCAGTTCCCCTCGTCGGCTGTTAGTGAATTGGTTTCCTTTGGCGGGTCTAAGGAGGAAGGTCTTTCAACATGACTCCATGTTACTGACAGATTCAGATGCAGAGGACTGGCCGCGTTCCGGCGAAGAGCCCAAAACCCCAGCTCTGATGCAGACAACATGGCCCAGTATGGACAGCGAGCAACGCAGCTTTCTAGATGAGTGGTACCTGAAGGAACATCATCAATGATTGTAATGCCAATTTTACAAAGAGCATGGACATGGCTCTTTCCCCTCCGAGACTGATAGGAATCCGCATTATGAAGGCTGCATCCGAGTCAATGACTGTCGCATTAGTCGAAAGATTCTGACAAAATGGTGCTCATTGCAGACTTGCATTGTAGTCGGTTCAAAACCTTTTGGTAGGTTAAAGCGTCATTTCTTTATGCAGTTACAAGAATGTGAACAAATCAGGCCTCAGTGTTCAGAGTAAACAGGAGTTTCCCCATAAGCATTTAATGCCACGCTTGTTCACTTATCTCAGGGAACCGTTTGTAAATGGACTGGAGCGTTTCTTGAAACCTTTTGTTAAAGCTAATAAATCGCTACATTCCCACCTAAAGATAAGTATGATGAACATTTATATTCTCACACATCCTCAGGCAACGTCCAAAAGAAAGTCATTTAGACTTCTTGTTACATTTTTGATTAATTTCAATAATGTTTGTATTTAGATTACATTAGTCTACACTGTGTAAAGATAATTTAAACATTAAAGTCTCCACTAGGAAAGATTCCACACAAGGGCTGTTAACACTGATAATACTCAATCATTATATGTTCCATTGCCATCTTGTGGTAAAAACAGACTAAAGCTGTTGTCAAGGAAATGCTTTGACTGTTTCTACATAACATGGAAAACAAAAGCCCACTATGAACAGAAACACATTTAAAGTGATTAATTGAAAGAATATAACCTCTAGTTTATATCCCTTACAAAGAAATTTCACCAATCATGGTTTCACAAAAAAAAAAACATGGTTTAAAAAAAAGGGTAAATGTTGAAAATCCTTAAAAATGAATATGTGCTTTCACAGAAGGAGAGAGCAGGAGCGAGATGAAGGGATGTAATTAAAGGTCCCATGACATGGATTATTTCCTTTTCTTTAAATGCTTTTTAATGTTTCCTTAGGTGTACTTATATTGTTAGTATGATTTTTACATTTAAAATTTAGAAATAAAAAGCATTTTTATATCCTGTTATTAGCCCTCTGGCTTGAATGCTCTGTTTGAAGGGGCGTGTCTGCTGTGAGACTCCGAGTAAACGACAACTGTTGTGATTGGCTGACATCTTTGCATTTGAAATGCGTATTACATATGGAACCCCTCTATATATATACTATTACAGCTGTCGAGGTTAACGAATCGTGGATTTGTTGATTATATAATTATTTTTTCGATCTTTTCCCATCACATGAAAGGCTGCAGTGATGAGCATTGAGTAGACAGAGTCTGTTTATCGCGTGAATGCAGTGATCTCGTCATTATTTCAACACGTTTTCTCTCACAAAAGGCTTTCACCACAACTAACAGCAAACACATGAATACAGTAAGAGCTTTGTTGTGCAGCATAACAGTGTCATTCATTGTAACGGCAGTTTGGGCAAGAGTGCAGATATACTCGCGATGTGTGAGAGCTCCGAAAAAAGGGAGCGTTCTTTGATCGCTCTCTGTAGTTAAATCACAATTTATATAACAGATTTGTTTCATGCTACTAAGAGAAACAACGTGAAGTTGATCGTTTAGTCACTGGCTTGATTCACTGATGCATAAACAATATTAAATGATTTAGGAAAAGAAAGTCTGTGTGAACTTGAATGATTAACTACACATCAGAAATCACTGATCACAGATCAGGCATTAATGAACACTGTTACTCACTGTTTGTGCCGGTGCTGTCGAATCCATATCATAAAAGTCTGTTTGTAACGCCTTTGCTGACATTGCGACTGAATTATATGTAAATATTTGGGCGGGCAAAGCAGAGAAAGGGGAGGTAACAATTCTCCTTGCAACGTCACAAAGAGGAGATTCAAGATCAGCCCGTTTGAGCTTCCATTTTCCCAAAGGCAGAGAAAGATAGTAAAATCTCGATTTACACCGATTAAAATTTCTAGAAACTTGGGGACCATATACAGGCTAGGGGAACTCATATTAATGTTAAAAAACCTCAGAAAGTGAAATTTTCATGTCATAGGACCTTTAAATGGTCATATAATTGGATCTGGAGAACAAGCAATGAAACAGCTTGTTAACTTGTTACTTGTTAGCGTGCCTGAGCCTGCCATTCGCAGAATGTTGTTCTCACATTCTATAGGGACACAATCAAAAAACGGCATGAAAAAGAAACTGTGAGGAACACCTTGAGCATTTCTCTTCCCTAGAATGATATTCAGAGAAAGGAGCACATGTGTCAAATAGAACATTCATTTCTCTTAGTTACGATGTTCAGATTAAAATGCCTGTATGAATCAACTCTAGTCAAAACGAGTATGAATGCTCTTTAGCAGATTGGAGGTCATGTCTTTCCTGTGAATGTTTTATAAATGGGGCCCTCAGAGGCATGTTTGATGTTTAGGATGAATGCTGTTCTATACTTTTGATGTTCAGTTGAATTTCAAGCCACCGTAACTTTGAAAATCCACACACTGAGGGTCCGACCCATCAGGTGATACTGAAAAACATAGATGGGGCTCCGAAATCCAAATTCACTAAACCCTTAATTTACTTTTGAGGTCCCAGTGTCTCCTCTGTCTTTCTAACCTTTAAAAATAAAAGCACTCTTAAAGCATGTTAATAACAGTGATCATATGTGAGAAAGTGTGAGCAAAAAAAGACAAAACAATTGCAATCTAATGGTGGCAACACTGCAATTCTGGACATTATGCACAGGTCAGTTAATTACCCAGGCTTCCTTTCTATAATTTCTCCTCAGATTACAGAAATCGCCTGCTTTTGTGATAGCAGGAAGTCAAAATATGTGAACATTGCATAATATGTTATATAATATGTTACGTTTGTAATGTTCTTTTTCATTATTTTAAACAGAGCTTCGCATAGTGAAACATTATTTTATGTAACAACTTTTGAATTTGCTGCATTGACCAACAATAAGTTGTTTGCTTTGAAAGCTACTGTGTGGGCAATGGTTCATGCAACATTATGCTATTGACAGTGGAAAATGGACCACATTTGGCTAATGTGACTGCAAAAGTACTTTTCCAGATATTCAGACTTACCATTTGTGACTGACTGACCTTAAAAATGGTGAAAAGACCCTATAAATTTAAAGAGGGACCAGGATATCAGACTTGGCTGGGAGCTCTTTTGATTTTGTCCAATCATAGTAACTGCATAGAAACACTTCAGATCTGTTGTGGTGAGTCGTACTGGACAAGCACCACTCACATCTTCTTTAAGCAATGCAAAATCTTACCTTAATACATAAAGATCCAAAATTTTCTATAGCAAACCAGGCACAAGAATCTCAAAGTAAAGTAATGCTCTGGGAAATTCATCTATTCTGACTAGAATAATGAACCTAGTTCTCTACAAGAGCTTTAAAAAAAAAACTATCCAAGTTTAGAGTATTTCTCTTCTGTTTAAACCAGCAGTATTCATAGAGTGATAATTTAAGATGTTCCATATCAGAATGTTTTTTGTATTGGTGGTTATAAAGGACAAAACAAACTATGATGTTCAAGTACTGTAGTGTATGGAGTCTGCCAAACTGTTAAAGAGATCAAATCAGACCATCCTTTGGTTTGCTGCCTTTTTGAAAAAATCCAATAAGAATTTTAAAGTGATTTTTCAAGCACTGGTTCCCCATGTGGATGTGGACGGTTTTGAATGGAACTAAATTACCCCCAAAAAGCCTTCCACTTAAATAAGGACAAAGAGAGCCCACATCTGCTGGTCATCCCTGCAGTATTTTGAACGCTGTAAGCATCTGTTCCAGTGAGCGAAGTGAACCAAATCTATCAGTGACAAGACGACTTAAAGTACTGCACTCAAGAACACAGCCTTTGGTTTGGTAGAGAGGGAGGAAATGGAATGGAAAGATCAAATCTGACAATCACAATGGGATGATTCATCCACGTTTAATGTAGATTTTGTAACATTTTTCAGGTGGACATAAAACATGAACACTGAATCTTACAAACAACTCTACTGTAAGTGAAATCCATCAAACGAGGTATAAAAAAGTATTTTTGTGTAGTTGCCACAAACATAATAGTTGCTCCATTGCTAATTAAATCAGTGTTGTTGTTTTTTTTTAGTTTAAATACAAATTTCTACCAATAATGATTCAAGACAATAAGAAAATAAATGACTACTAACTGAGCCAAATGTGTGCAACAACAGCATGAGAGTAAAAATATTTTCGGTTGATGCAGATTACACCATGCAAGTGTGGCCAGTTATAAAACATAAGCACCAAAATCAGGAATAAGCCCTGACAAATTAAGATACGCAGTGAATTGGCAACTAAATATTTGGTCAAACATCCACTTGGAAATACAGCTGCCTTAAATCAAATCCTGCTCCTGTTGGGGGGAGTTTGTAAAAGAGCTGATACTGCAAAAATAATAGTGTTTTATTTGATATAATGTGCAGTGCAAGCTGGGTATTTTCTCTCATAAGTTTGTTTAGGCACTTTAGTATTAATACATTTCAAAAGGATTATACAGCTAATTGCATTTCCACAGGTAAAAGGGAATGCTGTCAGCAAAAACATTTATATTCATAGTGTTATTTTCTTCAGTGTTCATTTTTACATCCATCTAGATGACGAGAAAAAATACTTACTTCACAATTATTAGTTGTTTTAGTGTAATTTACAATACTTCACAATAATTAACAGCATTTTTTGTCTGTCAGCCTCATTAATACTCAAAACAGCGGTCCACGTAGACATATTTCAAGTTTTCAGCTCAATCCACATGCCTGTGCCTGGTGAAAAGGTTGTAAAGAACTCGGAATGTCGATTTTTAGGTCACAATTCACAATATCTGGAATAAAACGAAATAGATTCAAAAAACTAATTTTATAATTTGAGAACAAAAGCTTTCATAGTTACAATTGTCTTGGCGTGAAGAACTCTTGAGCAGTTAAAAAACACACAGAGTGCACAGTTTCTTCAGTTCCAGTATGTTTGAATTGAATTTAAAGTGTGAAGAGGATTTATGCAATGCCAAATAATGTACACGGCGCTTCAAGGACTTCAACGACATATTGCAAACAACACACAAATAAAAACCTAGACACACTTTAAACATGAAAATCATTCAAATACACACAAACACACACAACCAAATGTACAAACAGTATAAAGAAAACTCTGAAACCCTATAAAAAATAGAGCTGTGTGTGTGTAGTATTTATTCACATTTATGTATTTGACAGAGTCTTTTATCCAAAGCAACTTACGTTGCATTCAAGGTACATATTTTATCAGTTCTTGCTTTGCCTAGAAATTAAACCAGTGACCTTGGCGTTTCTAGCATCATGCCCTTCTGTTTCAGCTACAGGAAGGCTGTTTTAGTATGTGTATAATATGGATACTGTATACGGTATATAACATCTAATGTATACTGTGAACTAAAGAGAAAGTTGCTATTAATTCTATCTTACTTACAGTAGATAATTTTAAGTCAATATAATATTAATTGTAACCATGATGTTAATACTTTATTATATATTATTATTAACTATTTAAATATTAATTATTCAAAAAACTGCTAACTAACTATTGTTAGGTAAGGAAAATAGATTATGTATTTTTTAATTAAAATTAATAGTTTTCTTAAAAAAAGTTTTAACTATTCTCAAGGAAAGAAAAAAAATGTATTAGCTGAAGGAAAAAGTTATAATAATAATAAATTAATAATAATAAAACAATTATGTAAAAGATGTTTTTTTATATGTAACAAGCCAACCCATGAACCCATGGCCTGTTTTTAATTTTCTTTAAAAATGTTTTCAATTATCTCTGAATCTTTTCCATGTAACGTTTAAAAAAACCTGTAGGTTAAAAGAGCAACACTTGTGAATTGTTAAAGTATTAGTAGCCAAGTACAGTTCTAACAACACAAATCTTTTAAATCTTGCCTGTCAACCACAAAATTGCATTGATAGGACTTGAAGAAAACAAAGCCGTAATTACCCTCAGGCCTGGGGTTGGGCCTCACTAGGTCACCGTCCTCCATCAGTTCAAAGGAGAAAGACATATTATGGACCTGCAGGTAAAAAAAAAGATACTGTCATATTGTAACACCTTGAAGTCCAAAAAGAGGGCATGCGTACAAAAAAAAAAAACCCAAACTGTACTGTAGATTGACCTAAAGCAGTTATCTCTTAAGTCCACACACAAGCACTGGATATTAGAAAGAAGCTACACATAACCCCACTCATCCGTTTCCTGTGCAGAGGCAGATTACAGATGCATCCTGGTGGGACATGCCCATTTGGCACAGGACGGGCCTGCTGGATGTGACCAAGAGGGGGACAAAGTATCCTTCCAGAAGTCCCATCAGCAGGACCAGATACACACCATCTGCAAACTACAAAAACACCTCAGTCAGAACAACATGATCCTGTCATGGATGTCAAATCAAGACATACAAACTTACCACCACATCAGCATATTAGAATGATTTCTGAAGGATCATATGACTGAAGACTGGAGTAATGATGCTGAAATTCAGCTTGGACTCACAGGAATAAATTACATTTTAAAAAAGATTTGAAAATAATTTAAAAGAGTTATTTGAAATTGTAACAATATTTAATGAAATCACAATTAATTCTTATAGTATTTATGATAAAATAAAGGCAGCCTTGGTAAGAGACTTTTTATTTTACAATTTGTAGTATATATATATATATATAGTTTATATTCAAATTATAATAGAATTTTTATTAACCGGCAATCATTTTGCTTCTTATTAGACAAATTAAATATATTAATAAATAAAATATATTAATATGAAATATTTGCCTATTGTAAACAGCCAACAAATAAGATGAAGAATAACATCAAAGCTATATTGTATGGGTTAAGACTATAGAGTAAAAATATAGAGATCTACTTTAAATGATATTTTTATGGTGCTTTAGTGAACGTTTTGAAGCTTGAATGCTTCAGTTCTCATTGTTATTCCATGTTAAAGAGTGACCAGGACAGTCAAATAGGTTTGGAAAGACACGAAAGGGAGTAAATAATAACCAAATCAGAATTTTAATTAATTTATTGAACAAATGGTCTTTTATAATGTCACTGCTGCTATAATTTTATTAAATCATGGTAATACATGATTCCTTGTCCTTTAGCATTTTCTTTTACCGTAGTCACAATATATTTATTGTGCTGATCCATGCGTTACCTGTGTATCCAGTTCAGCTACTTCTAAGTTCAGTTTATTTAGGTGTTTGTTGACGAAGTTGATTAGAGTCTGCACAAAACAGATGCAAATGTGGTCAGGTTTGTCCAAGAATGTCAATTCGGCTAATATTGTGGTGCTTTCGTACGTTCTTCACTTTTTTAAATGTTTTGAAGAAAAAATAAATAAATTAGTCGCTTAAACTTACCAGGCCTGCATTTACTTTGCCAAAGACGCATTCAAAACAGTAATTATTTAAAATAACTGTTTTTTATTTTATTTAAATATAAAGTGTATTTTTCTTTTATTCATCATTTATTGAATTTTTACATTTTTCGGTGTCTAATGATCCTTCAGAATCATTCTAGTATGCCGATTTGTTGCACAAGAAACATTTCTTATTATTAACATAAGAAACAGTTTAATACTGGCTGCTTAAGACTTTTGTAGAAAACTTGATATGTTTTCTTTGTTAAATAGAAAGAAAGAAACAATATAACAGTCTCCACCATCACTTTTGATCAATTTAATGCATCCTTGATAAATACAGCTATTCATTTCTTTCATAAACTTACTAACCCCAAACTTTTGAACAGTAGTGTGTTTAACATCTAAAATTTATTGGATGGAAAACATGCAATGCCCTATGGAAAAAAAAAAACAAAAAAAAAAATTGTAATTATGATCACACTCGATACTATAAAAAGTTGCTCAATTAAAGTTAATCTATAAAAACACTAATATTTTAACATTAAAAGATTAAATCTTTAGCAAATCTTGAATCCAGAATATAATAGGAATATACTGTGCATTATAATGCTGTGGTGCTTATAGCATTTAAAATTAGTGATTTTATTTGTTTAGTATTTAAGTAAGTAGAATTTTCATAAAGAATCATAAAGAATTCTATTATTGCATGCAATGCAAGTTAGGCATTTCATTTATCTCCTGTAACAGCATGGGAGGCAATTTATCTCTCTTAACTCCAAGGCCACTGAAAGCCAAGCGGCTGCCATTTGGGTGTGTGGAAGGGTGATCAAATTGATCGGGCAAGTCTGGGACAGCTCTGGACAGGGCTTCCTCCCCATGAGGCCCCCTCCTCCTCACGCTCTAATCACTCCTGCCAGCCATCAGCCTGGGCAGCAGCTACTGTGTGTGATAACAGCCTCAAGAAGTATTCCACAAACACACACATACAAGTGCAAAATCACACACTTATCTTCCCAGTTGCCAGGTGCCTGCTGGACTGCTAAACAGTCAGCTGTGCACATATGTGTATGTGTGTGTGTGTGTGTGTGTGTGTGTGTGTGTGTGTGTGTCCACACAAAGGGTAACGAAACAGCACCAAAGCTAATCCAAACGCCATCTTGTAATCAACGATCTACCACATAATGATCAAAACATATCAAATAAATCATTATGTAAGGTGCAAAGGATTATTAAACACTGATATTGACACATTTATTAACACATGGGGGTGACATCTGGAAATTAAGGTTGTCACAGTGACGTACTCTGTGTTGCCAGTGATCTTCTCCATTTCCTGACAGGATTGAAGAATCCCCTCTCGTTTCTAAGTGAAAGAAAATAATGAACAGAATATTGAATGGAAGGAAGAAAAATGAGAAAATACTAATGAAAACTTCGACATTGAGCTAGCTTCAGTTATTCAAGCTAATAATAGCTCTGGGGAAGTTGTGGCCTAATGGTTAGAGAGTTTGACCCTAAGGTTGTGGGTTCGAGTCTCGGGCAAGTGGCTGCCCACTGCTACGGGTGTGTGTGTGTGTTCACTGCTCTGTGTGTGTGCACTTAAAATGCAGAGCACGAATTCATGTCACTTCACTAATAAGCTTCAGAAATTGAGGATTGTAACCTTCCACGTTAGGTTCAAAATCAAAGTAAGAAAATATGAACTATTAACAAACGTATAGATTCAGTACCAAAGTTAACCAAAAATACTATGAAAGAAATTAAGACAAAAGGCAAAATCAGTCGGCTAGCGTCAGTTACTAAAGCTTATTAGCTTTCATCTGCATTTTCTAATCTGACTTGCTTTCCTTCCTCAAAGACATCTTGACAAAACCTGGTAATTCAAAAACAACAAATCTTGTTTCAACAAATCTTTTGTGTGACTTTGTGGAAAGCTATGAGACAAGTTTATCAGAGAGCGTTTTAAATGCAAACATAACTGTCGCTTGATGTTATCGACTTCTAGCATCATAACGACAAAGATCAAAGATGTATCAGCAGTTAGAGAATGTTACAGTCTAAAACAGAGGTTACATACCTGAATCACAACCATCTGAATGGACACATGGTCAGGGAGGCGAATGGGGGCTCTGAAGTGCTGTGAGAGCTCCACCAACAGGTAAAGGATGGCCACAATGCTCTTAGCGTGAACTGCTAGTCAATAGTGTAAAACAAATTTTTTTTACAATTACATTAAGGTCTTACATTCCTGCTACTGGCATGAAACCAGCTGAGACGTAGCTTCAGCTCTGCGAATTGTTACTTAAGGCCACAGGATTGATGTTCACTTCCATTTAATACAAAAATCAATAGCGCATAAATCTCTCTGCCTCATAAAACACAATAAAACAACCTGCAATTTCTTTAGTGTCTCTTCCACATAAGTGGAGGGATTGAAATCCACTTAAAGACAATGTTACATCACTTTAAGTGTTTTCCAAGCCTTTGAAGCTCGAAGCTATGAGAAACACCCATCAATAGCTTTTCAAACAGACATTACTTTGTTGTAAAGCCCTTTTGTGCACCACAGCATGTCTAAGTGGACACTTTACGACTTTAAGACTCACTGCTTAATACAGGTCCAACAGCGCATAACACTTGTCTTATTAAGGAGCATTTGAATGACTCATGCTGGATCTCTAGGGACCTACAGTCAACGTTCCACTTGATGCTCCTGGTGGAGACCTTCAGAGCATCATTGATCCTCTCCAGAACCGTCTAACCAGCTTTTGTTTCTGGGCAATCTCAGATTGGGTCACCTCTGCAACATTCAGCTGTTCACCTTCAAGCTTTTCTATGGAATGGAAAATCAAGGCCAAATAAGAATACAGAAGACGGAGATCTGAGAAGTTCTCTAGGAGTTCAGGTAGATCTTTCTTGGATATCTAGTCAAATATAACAAATCCAAACTGGCCATACTGTAAAATAGGCAGAGATTGTTTACCGAAGAGCTTCTGGAGAACCTGTCCATCATAGAGATCTTCGTCCAGGTCCTTCACGATGATCCTGTCCCCAACCAGAACATTGTTGATCCAGTCGATGAGCACCTAATTTGGGAATAATCACGGCCGTATAGGTTTGGAATGACATGAGGATGAATATGTAATGAGAGAATTAAAATTATTGGTTTTTAACGCAAACCTTCATGAGTTCCTGGAGTTTTGGGTCATTTTTTGAATTGGGGTCCACTATGGTGCGGACTTAATTTTCCTCTGTGAGGAAGAGAAACAGACAGGCAGGAGGAAGGTGTAAGGGTATATTATTAACCAGAGCGAGCATCAATTGTATAATGAGGATACAGGTTTACCTACATAGCATGATGTCCTCAGGATGAAGCTCAAAAGGTGTGGGACTCAGAGGGAGATTAATGGCGTTCATCCCCTCCTCCTGCAGCTCAGATACTATAGAATACAGGACACATTGGGTATGAGATGACAAATTATTTCTGTATTAAAAAAGAAAAGAAAAGCCAAGAAAAGCCTTCATATTATTGCGGTTATACAAGTGGTTGACAATATATTCATTTACCTTGTTAGATTATAATCTAAGAGTGCCACGGAGAAGTATCTCTTTTACTATAGATAGCTAGGGTTTAGGATCCTTTTAACTTCCCAAACTTAAGTCAATCTGAAAAACCATTAACAAGCCAATTTATGTAATCTGACATACTTTACAGTGAATTCTTTCAATACTTTACTAGTATTACTGCTTTTATTGCATGTTTGATCAAATAAATGGTGCCTTGCTGAGAATAAGTCTTATTTTAAAATGTTATTATTACTCTTTTTTTTTAAATCTTACTGAAACCAAACTTTTAAACAGTTATTCATAACATAAAGTAATAAAATAATATATAAATACATTTAAAAATGATATTAAAATGTAAAAAACACATTAAAATATGTTAAACTTGTTAAAAATGTTAAATTAAACATTAAGTAATTAAATATCATTGTTTGTGCTATGAACAATATTTAGCCATCAGAGACATCAGGATGGTTTTCATTTTTTCGCTTAGCCCAGTATAAGCAACCACCACAAAAACTAAAAACAACCTTAGCAACTGCATTGCAAACCTCTGGCATCACAGTTAACATTTTCAGAAGAAATTGTAAAATGCATATATTTATTAGATTTTATTAGAACTTCAAGGCATCAACGTTCTCAGCATCCTGAGAGAAACAACACAGCATGCATCACCGTCAACAGAGCTGATTATGGAGATGCGAACATCCTGTGCTGGATTCCAGAGGCCTCCCATGGAGGACGATATCCTATTAATCAACACCCTCTCGACCTCACGCACAGCTGCTCTCCCGCTGCTTCCAACAGCCCGACAAACACGTCATGTATCTTGTGCTATGGTGAGCATTAAGGTTAATGTCAGAGATTGTCCAGTTAGCTAGAACTCCAACAGAAGATCTTGCTTTTATGGTACATTTTGAAGCCTTAACTGACATTATTGTACATGGAAAGAGTTGCATACAGTATACATTCACAGAATAAAAAAAAAAAAAAACACGTATTTGGGTATGGAATGACATGAAGGTGATGATGACTATATAATAATTTCACCAACATTTTAAGTAGTGGAAGTCATCCTGCAGCCTTTTAATTTATATTTCCAAATGTGGAACGAAAGCAATAAAGATAAAATGCACTGCCTCTTCAATCACCCATCCAGATCACACTTCTCATCCTGTTTGTGAGCGAATAAGAGACAGAGAAATAGACAGTCAGAGTATCAGAAGGCTCAGCTGCTTTTTCCTCTAACTCGGTCTTGCTACTGATGGATGCTGTGCAATCATTGCAGAAGTGCACTCTGGGAATCATACAAACCCTAGAAGAACTACTTCAATGTAATGGGCAGCAGCATACAGACTAATTTACTTATTGGATAAGAGGACAACAAGATGACTAATATATTCTTATTTGTTAAGGATCAGGATTGTTATTGGGTTGCTACTGTAATCTAGCGCAGCAGCTGTTCTTGTTTCAAGGCTGAGACGAGTTTGTCCTCAAGCCTCGTTCAGACAGAATACCTTACATGGCTAGAAGAATACTGCCAAATCGGGTGTTAGCTGAAGACAGCTTTTAAGAGCACTATATAGTGTGCCAACCTGTGATTTCAGGTCTATAAACGGCTGATTAGTGTTTTTCAAGACTGTAGTCTAGAAGTTTTTGTCAGAATGATTTGATGAAACATTTTCAGGTGTGGTTGGATACTTTGAAAATTTTTTATAATCTTGCCTCCAGGGTGCATACTTTACAGTGCTAGCCTAATTGCCAAGATGGAGCACAAAAAATCTCTAAACGTATCTTAACTGAACCATTCATGTTCGTCTTTGAATAACGTTACAGTCATATTCAATAGTGCTGGTCCAGGGCTACCGTCAGCTGTTTGATTACTAACACTGTACAAAATATTTTGTGCTCAACAGAAGAAACTCTAACAGGTGTGGAATAACTTGAGTACAGTAAATGATGACAGAATTTTACTTTAGGGTCAACTATCCCTTTAATGAGGGAAAGAGATACAATTCCATGAGCATTGCGATATATTTTCTGTAGGTTTTATTTTTAACATTTGTACTACTTCCCTTTTTAATTTAATTTGTCAAATCAGCTTACTCTTCGCATCTCTAAGCACTACGAGGTAGACGTTTAAAACAGACGATTCTCAATTCAATGAGTCGATTCACCTGAGTTGGAGAAACGCAAAGACAGATTCAGTTTGATTCTTGAAGGAGTCGCTCAGACCGCTTTTGTAAATTGATTCATTAAGAAGATCCGACTCTAAAGAAAGATTCGTACGCGAATCGAGCATCGAACTTCCGAGAAATGAGTCATCTTTCTTTCTGGAGGACGGAGACTTTGGAGTTGGCGACTTTGGAGAGGATGGAGACTTCTGCGGAGAAGACGCCATCGGTTCAAACAAACAACCAGGGACAGAAAAGTGTAAATAATATGTGATTTCCCCTGATGAGAGAGTGAGTAAAATCCCAGGAACGGAAACGGAATTCCATCTTTTTTCCAGCCTTCTAACTAGCTTCCCCTATCCTTTGATTCCACCCTCTTTTCCTAAGGGAGACGTTCAGAAAGGTATTCGTTTTGAGTTGCCGACATCATATAATGAGTCCAATTTTATCATAATTGCCTTGAGCTATTAAGCGCCGAATGTAAAACAATGCATACAAATAAATAAATAAAAAATGACCGACTTTACCCGATTTTCATAAATGAGCTTTTTAATACTGCTTAATATTATACATCAAAAAGTTTTGAAACGTAATATTCTAATATTGTTCAAATGTTAAAATTGTATATTTAAATGCATAAAAACTAAGCATTTACAATTATTCTTAATATAATTTAATATTATATACTTAAGCTGAATTTTAAAATTCATATGTAAATAAAAAAGAAGCAATACAATATTCTTATTGTATTTAAATATACATACATTTTTATAAAATATTATATTAGAACTTATAACAGTATTCCGAAATTATTTTCAGTCTTTGTACATGTACATTTACAGAAATTAAACATTCAAAATTATATTTAATCTTAATATTTTTTTAAATAGATATTTAGAAGAGTCGACTCATTGTTTTTAAATTTAATAAATTACACAAGGCAACAGACACACAAAAATAAAACCAGAGCCATTTAGACATTTTCTTAAGCACTTCTTGATTCTTGAAACAATTATATTTAGTTTTACTTTAGAAATAGCTGCAATTTTAGGTCACTTAAGATATCCTGTTCATTGCAAGCCTAAAAGACAAACACTCAACAGACATGCTTTATCACTGCCATTAAACTTTGGCCTCTATTGGAACATCTACTGAAGAACGGAACAAACATTTATTAAGAACATTTTAACAAAACAGGAAAATAAATCAAACAAGTCCACGAAAAATAGCTTTAACTATTTAAATACCATTGAACCAGTGTGAATAACATTTGCAGTTCATCCTCTCACCTCTGTGGCTGTGAAACCTGTGTTTTGAAATCTAACATTCATCATTTTCTGTTATTAAAGAGGCACATGTTTGGTTTTTGGTTTATTTCTTTTCAAGAACACACAAGGCAGCATTCAGTCGGGTTTGATTAAACAAGCGTGTTACAGTTTGTTCAAGATCCAAAAGCTGATCTTCAAATAAGGGTTTCTCAGTCTAAAGTAGTTCTTCTTGTAGGTCAGTACAGCAGATCTTCATCCAGCATGAGAAGTTCAGGTCCAGTGGAACTGATAGCCTCTGGAGAGGATCATGCTCTCCAGATCTCTGTCCTCCGCTTTCTCCTTCAGCCGTTGCTCTTCCAGCAGACTCACCAGTTTGTCTCTTTTCTCCACCACCTTCATGATCTCCACCAGCAGGCTCTGCTCCTCCGTCAGCTCACTTGCACTCTTCTCACAGTCTAGAAATGGAGGGAATACAACGAGAGGCCTATCGTCAATAATAAGGTAAAATATTTCCCACATAACATTTTCACCATGTCATAAAATGTAATCACTTTGAATAACATAAAATATGTTGTATGATAAGTATAACACCAAAATCAAGTATTACAAGGACACCTCTGTATTCTGCAGAAATCGCAGGCTTCAAGCCGCATGTGTCTCACTAGTAAACAGTGAGCTTCAACACTATCAAGAACTCAAATAAATTTGTGTTTGCCGGAGGCTGAGGAACCAACCATTTACTTGCCATAATTAATACACTTTCCTCAGCAGCTATCAATTCCTGTTCACAAGTAAATGCGCCACCACTTTCAGTGTTATCATTCTAACAAGCAATTATCCATTCCAATATCCAGCTACTAGATCAGGTCTGTAACCACTCTTTTTATGTTGCTCTAGATTTATAATATCTGGAGGTATAGCAGCTTACAGCAAGGTGTAGACTTTATAATCTTGCCCTCAGTGTGGACAAAACAAAAGTGATGGTGATCAATTTAAGGAGAGTCAACCACCTAGTCTTTCCACTAACCATTGATGTTGCTTATCATGGAAAGGGTCAATAACATCAGTTTTTGGGTGTTCAGTTGTCTGATGACTTGTTCTTTATTTTGAACATTCATCAAGAAAACCCAACAGCGGTTACATTCCCTTCGGATACTTAGAAAGCCAGGTCTCCCTACTGATCTCCTTACCACCTTCTAGGTGAACCACTGATAGCATCCTGACCTACTACCTCACTTCATGGTTCAGGAACAGCAGCAGCTTGATGCGATAGTAAAAACAGCCAGGAAAATCACTGGTGCCTCTCTCCCTGCCCTGATGGATGTTTACAAACAGAGCTGCATTCTCAGAGCAACTTCCATCAAAAAGACGTATAGAAAAATCTATCATTTTTTGACACATACAATATATTCTTGGCTATTGCTACAAATATACCCCAGTGATTTAAGACTTTTTTTGGTTTTGTGGTCTAGGGTCTCTCTCTCTCTCTCTCTCTCTCTCTCTCACACCCACTCACTCACACACACACACACACACACACACACACACACACACACACACACACACACACACACACACACACACACACAGTTCAAATAGTTTCAAATTATATAATTAAACAGAACACATTTTAAATTGTAATATTTCACAACACTACTGCTTTTTCTTTTTTGATCAAATCATGCAGCATTGGTGAGCCTAAGTTCTCTAAAAAAAAAATTGTAAAAAGAAAGAAAACAAAAATTCCTTTGACCAGCATTATAACGAACCCACCTTCAGTGGCCATTCGCCGTCTAAGGTCTTGCTGTAGCCTGCTTTGAGTGTCCTCCAACTCCAGTTCTTGAGCACTAGAGACAAAAGCATGTGTAAGAAATGTATAAAAACCTTACTTAAAAAAAAAACATAGGGGCCACAGTACTTACAAGATCATGAGTTCAGACTCATATCGCGACAGTTTGTTCTTCTCCAGGACCAGACTGAACCAGGTTTGCAGTAGTGTGGTCTCATCTGTAGAATCATCACCTGTGAACACAACATAAGACTAAATTTACTGAACACTGAAATCTATAACACGACTAACATGACTCAGTCCTTTGATGGTGTGTCAGATAGAATTAGTTCCTAAACTTATGACTGACAGTGTGTGATATGAGTCCCAAGCTTCTGATTCTATGGATAGACATAAACTATTAACTGACTTTTACAGTCATTTGTGATTAATAAAAAATAAAATCTAAATTGAATACTTTAAAACAGAAGCCAAGTACATTTATTTAGCTAATAGGCTCCACAATTTTCGAGTCTCCCACATTGACAGTTTCAGAGCATTGTCTACTACATACTCCAACTCTCTATCCATTTGGAGGCTGCAAATGTCAGTTAACAAAGAACATATTCAACAAAAAAAGTGCACCCCACAGTCCCTCATCTTAATACAATTATCCACACAAAGACATGTAAACATGCCAAACAATGGATTCTAGCAGGTCAAAGTGCACCGTCACAAAAGATTCGCCCCCATGCATTTATTAAGAAGTCAGACTGTATCCTTGCTGTCCACTACACAAAAGGGACTTCTTCTATACCGCCTGCATCCTTATGGTATTGTGAAAGAGAGAGAGGTACTATGACGAAACAAGCCAGGAAAAAGATGTTGCATGACACTTAAAGCAATGCATTTCCTTGCTTTATGCATTAATATTATGGTAGCGTTCGTCTATAAATCTAGGAGCAAAGTTCCATCTCTAGTATTTCCATTTAGTTTCTTAATACATAACAATGCCTGTCTAAGGTATAGGATGTCAAAAAAGTAATTTCTGTAGAAGCAGAAGTGAATTTCTAGGAGATGTTAAAATTCAATCTACAGTGCTTATAATTAGAGCTTAGAGCCTTCAAAATATGATTATAAACTCATTATGCAGTATGTTAAATGGCTGCTGTGATTTGGCTTTTTCATAAGAATGACTTGTTGCCTTTAATAATCCCCATGTAGATCAACATTCACCAAAATAATGAAACATCACACTTTCAGCTCATTTCTGAGGCACTTTTCCATTTCTCTCTGTATTTACAGAACCCACTACCTCTGCAGTCTCTCAGCATCATTTTGACTCTAAATGACCATTTATTTCGAATGCAAATCCCTGTTATTTGAATCTCAAATTTTCCCCCTCTATAAGGTCTAAAAAAAGTCAAGGCAGCAGCTTATTTGCAGGTTGTCTTTGTGTACGTGCCATATGGATTCAGGGGTTAGTCCTGATGTAGTGTTCATGTCATGAAGGGGTTCAAAATCTTTCTATGGACGATCACAATACATTGTACTGTATACAACAAAACATACATTTACAAAAAAATAATAATTAACTATAATAATTTTAAATAAAAAATGAATTTACTAAAATAAATACAATACATACACAATTATTTTTATAAATATTACAATTAAAAGCACACACATGAATGTACTGTATGTGTATTTTTATATTTAAATTTTAATTTGTTTTTTAATATTTTTTAAATTATGTATACATAATATCATAATACATTGACAATACATAATTAAAAAATAGCAATATTAAAATACAAAATTAAAAATACATGCTACATAAACACATAATAAGACATACCAACCTAGTATTAGTAATATAAGTAATTAAATACTTAAATATATACAAAAAGACAAATGTTAAAAAAAACATTTAAACATTTTTTAAATATATATTTTTTTAATTATACATTTTTTAAAGTATTAAAATACATTATTATAAAAATATACCTTATGGTTTATAAGTCTTAGTTTGTCATTATCAAATAATCTGAGAAAAATAACAGGAAGTACATATAGAGACACCCTAACAAGTCACTCCCTGTGACATCCTGTGTGACATGAAATAAACAGGGTAAAACAAAACCAATAAAGTATATAATAATATAATTATTAAGAACAAGTTGGTGGAAATAAGGTTGCAAAATCTCGTTCCCGATGGCAAAATATTTCTCAGGTTTGCACACTTGATACAGCAACGACATTGTGCACTTCATTCATATAGCTGTCAGCAACCGAAATAAAAGTCTTACGTGTTTTAATACCCCTTTAAATAATTAAAGAGTGACATAACAGTGAGTGGATGGAGACAGGGGCATGTAATGACAATGGGACTGATAATGAGGCACTTTAAATAATATTTTTCAGATGTAATAACGTGTGTCAGTGTTAGAATGTACCATACCATTTTCTCCTCTGAGGATCTTCTCCAGAGCTACACCTTTCTCCTCCAGAGCTCTCTGCTTCTCTTCAACTTCCTCCAGCTGTCTCTGGATTACCTGCCAGTCACATCAGATAACTCATATACAACAGATTACAGTAACTGGAATATATATGATTCATATGTATGTTTCTAAAATAGATCGACTTGACAGTAATTCGTAAATATTTTTTTTTTTCTGAAGAAGGGATATTACTCCAGCTCAATATTTATTAATTACATTTATTTAAAACCCATATCATTCTATGACTCGTGTGTGGCATACCTGAGCCCTGTGAAGTATTTTCAGCTGATCTCTCTTGGTTTGTTGGATGGCTCTTTTCTCTTTTTTCTTCAGTGAGATGTCACTGAAGGTCTATACAGAAAACAATTATAAAAATAAAAAGTGATGATTCAAACTGGGACTGCGTGTTTGAAATATGCAGAAGATTTCACACAGATTGTTGGAATAGCATTAGTGGTGTTTCTTTAAGAGAAGTAGAGGAGAGTTTACCCTTTGTGAGTCTGGATCCTGTTCCTCTTCACTAGATGAGTTGGACTCTTGTTGTTGTTGCTGAGCAGAAGCTGTGGACACAAACCCACAACATTAATGTATCGTTGAAATAGCAAATTGTTTATTATTAAAGGATTTATCAGCAAATACTGAAATAAAGGCGATGGCACATTTAAAAACAAATGGGATTTAATAAAAGTGAAGTGTGGCCAAATATGGTGACCCATACTCGAAATTAGTGCTCTGCATTTAACCCATCCAAGTGTGCGCATACACTAGAGAACACACACACACACACACACACACACCCCGTGTACACGCAGTATAAAATACAGTAAATAAACAAACAAACCCCATATTGCTTGAGAAAGATTTAAAAACAATTAAAATAAATTTAAATTTAAAAAATAGACCAATAACTGATACGGTGTAGATATATATAGCACTTATACTGGCCTAAAAAAATAGAGTAACAGTGGCATGAAAAGTAAATATCAGTGTTTAGCTGATTATGAACATCAGTGAACAAGAACTAGATGATAAGAACAGATCCATTATTTGAAAGTAGACTGTTTATTAAACTGCATCACTATGCTATCAAAACAATGTGGTATGGATATAATACTTTTCTCCCTACTTCGGCCTCTAGAAATGTTTTGATACATCACAAGATTAAAGCAGCACGTCCCACAGTTACCTGAATATTGCATGCAGGGAATATAATAAAAGCCAGTGGGAGATTATAATATAAGAGATAACAGTGCTGCATATAACAATAAAGTTAACACAAGGAGCACCATTGGTTTGTGAACGCACTGTACGTCATGCAGACACTTAGAAATAAAGAGCACTACTGTATGTATCTTCTGGCCCTCTAGCGGTATTAACCATAAGAGACTTCTTTCATAACCATTCAAATATCTTTCCGACCCCAAACTTACATTGTGTCATACATTTACATGAAGAGAAATTATGTTCAGATGAATGAATGTTGCTGCATCTATTAGACACTTTGTGCTTTTATTTCTCTTTAGCATAAATTTAAACCGCTCTAAAACCAGTTGAATGTTTAAGTTCACTTTAATCTGCAATTACCTTTGCTTCTGAACCTGGAAAGAATGGTCAAGATGTCCTTCTGGTTGTCTCCTTTGGTATGATCTGCTCCTTCGTTCCTCTTAATGCGCAGAGAGGAGAAGAAATTGAGTTTTCTGGGTGGTAAGGAGGCCATATCATCTTTTGTGCCCTTGTGGGTTTTGGAGCTGAGAGCCACCTGCTCCAGTAACGTGGTGAGCTCACTTCCTGTCTTCACTCTGGATTGACTGCCATCGGGAAACGTGTTGCTATGTTCCCTGTCCTGGTTACTCCGAATGCTGCTGCTAAACAAGCCGCTGAGGTTGAAGGACCCCTCAGACAACGGCCTGGCTTTCAAAGGTCGGTTTCTCCTGAGGACCACAGGGTTGTTCCCTTTTCTGGAGGATAAGGACTTCCGGAGACTGCTGGCCCACTGTTGGAAGCCAAAGAGTGGAGGAGTGGGTTCAGGTTGGGGACGGCTTGGTTTTGGTGGAGCTTCTGGTTCTGGTTGATCATTTGAAGGATTCGTTGAGGTTCTGTCAATTTTTTCTCCCTCAGAATTTGAGGGCTTTTCAGGAGCGGTCAAGTCCCAGTTGAGCAGCCTCTCCTTTTCAGATAAAGACAGCACAAGCTTCTTCTTGGGGCTGAGGGAATTCGCTTCTGAGGGAACGGCCATGACGACTGGCTCTGGAGAGGAAGTGCTGGGTTTTGGGGATTCAGGAAGGAAACGTGTGCGATACAGAGGGATTTTGGGGATCTCTTTCATGGGTGTTGACTTCTTGTCCTCCATTAGGGGGCAGTCAGACTCTGTGGTGGATGTTGCAGCCTTTGTTGAGAAGATCTGTTTGAAAAAAGACACATGCTGTGTCCCAATTTGACTGCTTATACTATGCATGTTCTCTTTTGGAGAAGAAAAAGTACACACTTTTGAGTGTGTAATAAAAGAGTAGGCAAGCTTTGGGATATACTATTAACATAATACAATTGCATGTTTAACCGACCGCTCTGTTGCATAGTTACACGCACCTGGTCACTGAATACTAGCCTTTCAATCATCTTGTCACAGTTAACATCTCCACATTTAGTTAATTTAACTTGGAGAGAAAAGTAGCAGCACATTGATCTGCCGGCCGTTGGTATTTATGCAGAGAACTCTACTCATATTTTTGGATGATGATGCATTTAAAAGTTAATGGACGAGCAGATGTTTATATTAGTTGGATAGTATGAACAGTGGGATGCAGAGACAATCTTTAACAGCTCATGGATACAACAAATGAAGAACTGTGAACAGACTATAAGAAATGAACTAATTAAACTATTTTGATAATTTAGACCAAGAAATCTTCTAAGTAGCAGTTGTAGAACAGCTGGATGAAATAATTTATCATTTGGGGTTAGACAATGATGACACACAGAATGATAAACAAAAAAGTGAATGTAAGTCAGTTTACAGATTCATGGATCTCCTCAAAGTCCGAGTCTCCGTCTTCCTCTGCGAGGGCTTCAGTTCTATCATCTGGTTTTCCGCGGTGAAATTTCTTAATCAGGACGAGGGGCAGAGCTGAGTGAGGAAATCATGCCACAAAGGGCTTTGATAAGTGATCACAGATCTAATGAATTAAAAAAAAAAAAAAAAAAAAAAAAGGGAGAGAGAACCCCCCCCCAACAAATAATAATAATAATAATAATAATAATAATAATAATAATAATAATAATAAAACTAAATCAGTAACTTTTTCAATTAAAAACAAAAAATTGGAATTGGAATTGTTTCCATTATATACTTACAAGGAATCTGACATGGTAAACAACGGCTAAATTGAGCTAATTCCAACTCCTTAATGTAGTTATTAACTGTAGGCAAAACAATTATAATTTGCTGTAAAGACAAATGTTTGCTTGTACTAACTGCTTTTATATGCTCTCAAACTATAGCTGTGAAACTGAATAGCAGCGCCCTCTGGTGAAGTAGGTGGAAATGACTAGCACCCAAAAAAAAATAAAAAAGAAAATCTAGTCACTAGTCTGCCTCTGAGTTTTAACATATATAAAGTCATATCAACCATTTCGATAGTGCAGCCTTCAGAAAAGTCGCTTTAGAGTTTTGTTTCCAGCGCTAAATACCAAGAAACTGATCTCTAAAAATGAAGCACATGTGCTCCGGCGACCAAAAGCTGCATTAGCTTTTATAAATAGATCATGTATGATGCTTGATATTAATCCAGTCACGATTTACAAATGAATTTAGATTAGTTATGTGTGGCAACTGACATCACAGGCACAACAATAAGCAAGGCTGAATCACACAGCATGTTCAGGCGAGACACGGAGAGACCCATTATTTATTTTGAGCTCTTTATCAATCATGAGTAGAAAAAATAACTTGTGCATGAAACTCGATTTAGAATTTAAGATTGTGGCTGACAACACAAGCTCAATGGGAAGGAAAACCACTCTTGCAGTGTCTTTGAAGATTTTCATAGTGTTTTTTTTTCATGGGATACTTGAACGATACTTACTGGATCGGATTTTTTTCCTCCAGAGGTTGTTTTTGTTGGTAATCTCTCCTTTGGCTGTAGAGCGTTTCACTGATGAAAAGAGGAAATCAAACTGAGCACTTAAAGTGACTGATCATTTAAGAGCATTCATTTCAATACACATAATGCAAAGTTTCAATGTACAAATCACAAATCAAACAGCTGCTGTCTAACAAGCTTCATGTTGTGACTGAACAAAATGTTCAGCCTGCTGCAAGGCACGTCCACGGGCCAAAAATAATATACAGTCAATGTGAAAGTCTGGCTTTGACTGCCACTCCTTAACTTCATTAAAAAACAGACTAGAATCCAAGCTGGAAACCCAAAGATGAACACAACTTCCACATATCAGTCTGTTCAACTATTTAATAGTGAAAAAGTGTCATTTTTGGACACTTCATCCATCCTTAATGTATGAATGAAATGAACGGCCCTTTTATATGCGACTTGAAATCTTTTGGAGGTGACTGTAAGAGACAATAATACTGGATCCTGTGACATAGTAAAACTGTGAGGAAAATATACGTTTTGACTAACCTTTCTGCAGTGGAGAATCGGGACACGCAGGTGCAGAATTTGCAGAATCTGGCTTTTTAGATGAATCTTTGACTTCACTACACCAAAATATGCAGATAAAAGACTTCAGATAAAAGCTTTCACATATATTATTAGTGGTTTAATAATAATAAGAATATTTATAATAAAAAAGTAATAATAAAATAAAAATTATGCAATTATTATTAGTTTATTAATAATGAAAAATAAATTCCATCTAGACAACATATAATGAACACAGTATCTCTCGTTCTCAAACGGCCCAATAACACTTTTTGAGTCTAAAATGTGGACACAAGTAAGTTTGATTGTTAAGTGTATATTGTGGACAAACCTCATGTTTATGACCTCCGTGGCGTCAGAGAGGTCCTGCACCTCTGCACTCTCAGCCGGAGCGCTGGGGTTCGACAAACCCTTCGGGTCATCCCGAGTTCTGAGAACGGAGTCTGATTCGGCTCCTGCGGGGTCCACGCACACACATATGACAAACTGAATTTATAAACCAGACCCTGCTCCCATGTTCAGAAATGGTTATATACCTTAATGTCTGTATAACACCAGCACAACAACTACTACTATTACTACTCATAATAAATTGTTTTGTTTATTAATATACTTTATTATTATTCCACATATCCCTGTAGAGGAAGCGTAACATTAATAACTTGTAAAATGTTACATGGCAGTCTTTAGTTCATCAATTTAATAAAATGGTTTGTAACAGCTGAATTCCTGTTTAAATGACAGTATAAGGTCACTGACTTTCATAAGATGATTTATCCGAACACACGGCTAAATAGGAACTAATTTCTCAGCTTTTTATTCATGTTAAGCAGATATTATAACCTTGAGACACTCCCCATATGAATGTCTGTTTTGATTAGTGCTTTTCAATAGTCTCCATCCCTCACTATTTAGCTCTTTCCCTCTAGCACACTCTATGACAGTCATTCACGTGTAAAATGAATACAACACTCAATACTGCAATACTTTTTAGGTGTAAAAAGAGTTGAAGACATAGCAAGAGATCTTCAAATGCATTGATGAGAGCTTTTTCATTCATTTTTGACCTTGTAAATCTTGCACAAAACACAAAAAAAGTATTTGCAAATGTTTCATCTTTATATTTTGTCTATCTAAATTAGCCAGTTGAATTAATTAAATTACCCATGGATATAAATAAACTCAAATTAACCCTCGTGTTCTGTTAGCGTTGTTTAAGAGCGCAAGGCCTTGATAAATTAATATATTTAACATCGTTTACAGAAGGGCTCACAAAATCGCTGTTAGCTCGACCGTGCTGTTGTGTCTTCCAGTCGGGCTACCAAAATGTATCAGCGCCCTGCCCGACAGTCATCTTAAATACATGGTTCAAAACGTGGCGCGGGGTTTTTAATATGAATGCATCTCTTGAGGGAACAGACTGTCTTCCGAAAAGTTTTGATGGCATTTTCCTTTCATCTTACCTGTAATACCTGATAAAGTAGCACTTGCTGCTTTGTTTACAGCCGTTACTGGGGAAACCTCTGTATTTCTGCCGAAAGCGCCTCCTGCTGGCAGAGAATGAATTTGCATTCTCAATAAGCCCATCTTCTGTCTTTGTTTGGATCAACGGGAAAAAAGACTCTTATTTTTACCAAGCAAACACGCAGTTGTAAATGTAGAAGTTAATGTGTCTTCTAAAAGTCTAAACAATTAAGACAGTAAGATATTTATGTTTTAAATTGATATTAGAATGGACTAAAATAATGAGTTGACTCATTCCTGTTCTTAAAAATGGTGTAAAGACTGACATGTGATGTCTATCATTTAATAAGACATCTTGTTTTGTGAAAACTTGTATCTGAACTGAAAATCATGTCATTTTATGGTTTAATGTGTTACCATAAATATTGCTTTACCCCGCTCATACAGTATTTTTTATTTATTTTATTTTTATTTTTCATAAACAACCTTACATTGTTTTTAAAAAGTCTGCAGATACCCTGTGTAATTAAATTCCTTCCTTGATATTGGTGTATTAAAAATTAGATTTATTAACCTTGTATTAAAAAATGGTCTTTTTATGTGGACTAGTTAAATTTATGTTGGGCTACCAAAATCTGAAGAGTGCCTGCCCGAAGCGCTACTAGGGATTTAGAAATTTTGCGAGCCCTCTTATAGTAAGGAAAATTCTAAAATAGTATGTAATTTTAACAGAACATGGTGGTTAAAAATTTGCGCAGACCTTTTGTTTAATGATTATTCTGTATTATTTAAGTTCAAATTAGGAGGCAGTACAGTCACCTACAAAAAAGCAGATAAAAGGACAGGATAGAAAAGACCCAAAAGAACCAAGTTCAGTTGGACTATACAAGAATTCAGACATAATTTAAAATGGGTCTGATGTATGCACTTAAAATTTTAATTAAAAAATGGTTTGTTGTAGTTCCAATGCTTTTCAAACATGGGATGTGAAGTTAAATAGTGTGAAAAGTGAAAACACAAAAAAGGGAGAGGGTTACATGTGTATATTGTGGGTGTGATGTATCTGGCACAGAACTATTTTTTTAGGCCTATAATGAAAATTGTTAGTTGTGTTGCATTTCATATCATCAGCTTGGTAGTAAATATATGTATAGAATGTTTTATCATTGCATTGATGAATACAAATGCTTCTTTGCTGGGGGTTACACAGGAAGCTCAGTGAATCGACTGACAAAAAAAAAGCAGAAACAAATTTTTAGATTTAAAAATGAATTTATTTTATGCGTACAGGCTTTAAATATAATATAATTTAAGAGAAACAGTCTTTCATTGTGAAATATACAAAGAAATATAGTAAGCGAAAAACAATCCTTTAAAAATTGTGCAAAAACTAAGTCTTCTTATATGATGACTTCAGTTTGTTTTAGGAAAAGGAACAAGAGAGTACTCTTACATGGGATTGGGATAGTAAAGCATCCTCTGCAACAGAGAGGACAAACATGGAAAGAAACAAGAAGGGAGGTTACTTTACGGGACACCGTGTTCTAGAAAAACGGGTGCATTCAAATAGCATTCTGTGATAGTCAAGCGTACAAGTGCACTTCTGTTAGTATGTTAGCTCTGGGTACAAACAAACGCAATGCTGTCTGTCGGTAAGGACTATGATGATATTTGTGATGTCTCAAGAAATATTCATACATTAGACCCATGCTGCATGCATTCACAATAATGGGGTTAATATTATAGTCAAGGGATATGCAGTGCAAAGCGAAACAGATCACCTGACCCATGCAGGCCAATCGTGTTCCTGCTCTCACTGTTCAGCCAATCAAGGGTTGGAGCATTGGAAACTTGAAACAGACTATGTATGATGTAGAGAAGGATGGGAAGGATGAAATTGAAAAGAAAAAAGGAAATTGAGAGAGAAATCGCAAGTCAAGTCTAAAAAAGTCAAGGGTGGATTTTCCAGAACTATAATTATGCATGTTCAGTACACTTAAACACTGATAAAAGTGCAAGGAAAAAAAACACCCAAACAAACCATTTTAAAGCTTTACACCACACATTTAGTAGAATGTTTGGACACTGACTGATTAAACAATTGGAGGTACCCTATTCATGGTGATCCCAAAGGACATTTCCATCACTTTTACATTAGAAATCAATGCAGAATATGACGCATTTCACCAATAAAGACTAATTGCATTACATTTCAAAGAAAAACAAAAAACACAATTTTGGTTATAAGCTACATCTAGATACCCCAAAAGGCAGTGAACTACAAAATTACTTAACATTTCAATAACAAACAAAAAAAAAGATATTTCCTAAATAAAGTTGTCAAAATGCATTTCAATACCTTTTGGCCATTCCTTAACGCTGCATTCACGCCAACCGGCAGCTTCAGGCAGTTAGGATAAAGCAGCACAACCATTCTCAGTAAAGTGCTCTTAGTTTATCAGCTTTGGGTCTTACATTTTCAATCAGAATAATATTTACGAACACTGAATATTTCTTAAACCCTGAAGGGCCATAGCTGCGTCTTAAAGGGACGGTTTACCCAAAATAATGATAATTTCATCATTTACTCTCTCATGTCATTCCAAACCTCTATGACTTACTTCCATCTGCAGAATATAACCATATGTACAAAAACACACTTTTTCATTTTTCAAAATATATATTTTTTTATGTTTCACAGAAGAAAGTCAGTGATACAGGTTTGGAATGAAGCGAGGCTGAGTAAATGATTTGTTATTTTGGCTGAACTGTTTAAGAAGTCTAAAATTCAGCTTCTCAAACAAATCAAATAACACTGTTAAAAGTACCAAGAAATAACCTTTAAGCAATAAACTAAGCATTTCAGTGTAAGGGACTGGCCTGGTCTACAGAGTTTAGGAGACCCCATCCCTCGTCAGTCTAGCAGTACAGAGGACCCTTTAATACAGTTGGAGCCCCCGGTACGGCTCGACTGACTCCATCATGCTCACTGGGGAGGGAGCGATGGCCTCTTGGCTCATCTGGCCCGTCATCTCATGCAGCACGTACATGAAGGGCACACCCAGACTTAGTAGCTCATAAAGGAATACATAGTCCTCCTGGCGCTCTCTGATGTGTAGTGCTATGGCCCGGGCCGCCTTATACATCCAGCATGCAAGCTGGCGTGGCGTACCGAACAGTGCGCGGCCCACGGGCAGTGGCCAGTGAAGACTTTTCCTAAATAGGGAAGTCAGGGTACCTGAGGACAGGCCGCGGAGGCCGTCTGTGGCCGTGTAATCAGAACTAGCGCTGGACGAGGGTCTGCCAACTCCATTGATCTGTGTGACATAATAATGATCACATAAAACAGACATTTAACATGACATTTACAATACACTAAAAGTTGCTTCTAATGTATATATCAAATGTGCATAGGGTATTGCAATACATACACAGATATACTGTATATATTAGTGATATAATAATAATAATATATAATTATATTACTATAAATAATTATTATATATAATATAAGAAAACATGACTAATAATAAGAATTATTAATTAAACGATCTAGATTATCTACATTATTAATTAATATTAATGAATATTACTATTATTAATGTTATCACTTGTATTATTTATCTTGATTATTATTATTAATAATAATAATAATAATATAAAACACAACATCTATAACTAATAATTTTATTACTAATAACTAATTATATACTATTATAAATCATAAAAATAGCTTTAATAAGTTAATGATCACTATTATTAGTTAAAGGTATTATTTCTAATATTAATATATGACTGAATAATACAATTTATTCTGAAAAGTTAAAATCTAGATTATACTGATTATTAATAACTATAATAATTAACAAACACAACAACAACACCTATAACTAATACTTATATTACTGATAACTAATAATTATACTATTATAAATAATAAAAAATAGCTTTTACAATGAAGTTTATTATAATAATATTAATAATGTGCTCACTTTAGTTCTGTATGCATTGTAATTAAATTACGAATAAATTCAAAATAAATTGTGCATCAGATGAAAATGAAAATAATTTACAAATGAGATTTTATTGAATCATTACTGGTCTTTTGCAGCATTCTGAAGTCAAATGTTTTTGTGTAACGAATTCTAAACTATAGAATTGTCTGGTTTATAGGTTTGTATAATAAAATGTATTACCTCTCCTCTTCGATGCCTACTGCTGATTTTTTGATGAGAAAAGTGCAGCTTGCAGTAAAAAGCGCCTGCAAGAAAATGATGCAAGTAAAAAATTTTTTCCATTCAATACTACAGACTTCATGTAGCGGTCTAATAAATAAATTTGGCATTATAAACAAAATGTCTCTCTGACAAACCTTGGTTGGAGTCAAAAGCATGACCACCCAGACGCAACGTGCAACCACAGACGTTACAGCGGAAACACTCTCTGTGGAAGAAGCATCCCTCCGCACTGAGCCGCTCCATTATGTACACGCGCTTCTTACAGAAGTGACAGATGTCACTGCCGCCCAGACCCTGAGGAAACTCCTTCCGCATGCTGGTCTGAAACAGAGGGAAAAGAGATAATACTAAATTCTGCGGTTGTTCTAATAACACTGTTCTAATACACTGCAATCAGACACACGGTTTATTGATAAATTAATTCAAATAAAAACAAAAAAGAATCTTAAAAATAAATAAATAATGATAATAAAATTGAAAACATTTAAAGAAATTAAATATAATTTTGAGGGTTACATGTCATGTTGAAGTATTTTGCCATATTATTAGCAAATTGATCAGCTGTTTTAGTAAGAAAATTAGGGCAAAACCTGCTAGGAACCACAGTAAAATATCACAAGTTTAAGTTAGCAGGTCAGTGTCACACTGTGCAATCACACAAGATGAACAGGGCACAATATTAAAGTTAAACGGTCAATAAATCAATAAACCAATGAATCAATGCTTAAGCCAAAGAAACGAGCATTGTCCTGAAAAAAAAAGGCTAAAAGCTTGTGCTTTGATTATCCAGATAGAAAAATATATATTACCACCCAAGATCATAACACAGACTACATCTTTGTTGGGAAAAATTAAAAACTTCTGATTTACATAAGATGAGTAAAAACTTCAGAGGATTCTGTAGCCTGAAGAAATAGCCATCCTTTTAAACATCATCTTGTTCCAGGACACAAGGTGCTTACCAGTGAGAGGGTAAAATGGTTGTTAGGTCTGTGATCGGTCTCATATAAGATGGCCAGTGTAGCTGCTTTAACGCCAATAGCAGAGGAAACCTTTCCCACAGTTCTCTGACAATCAGCAGTCAAGAAATGAAAGGGTAAAGGGAGAATAGAAAAAAGAAGAAACGTGGAAGATATTGAAACCATAGTGGAGAATGATACAGATGTGAAAGACTAAGACAGTGGACCCTTTTTAAATAAATTTTTACAGGACTTATTTGTATTCTTTTTCATTAAAGTTCTCTCACATTAAAAGTTTTTTTAATAATAAACTATTTCTATAGCCCTATTTAATAGATTTCCGCTAACTACACAAAATTTACAAGGAATACTAAATAGGAATATAATAAGTTTTACCGCCCATCTCATTTCTTCATGTTTCAGGGACTTAAGAAAAAGCAACATATCTTAAAAAGTGTTGTGATCTCTCAATAAACTATTACATAAAAATGACAACTGAGCTCTTTCATGTGTAGCAAATGTGATGTTCCTTAAAAGGAACGACGTGCTCATTTTATAATGTATCAAGCTAAATATTTGTTACAGTTTTTACACTGATTCTAGTTAGAAAACAATTTTTTTTTTTTAATTGTACAAAATATGAAAGAAGTCTTAACTGCTTTATGAATGGCAAAACACCCAACATTGTTTATGACATGCAAGGTTAAGGTCAGTTTATTGTTTTTGCTTCAGTGTTATTCAGGCAGTATAAAAATGCATGGCCACAGCATATCTGCTTGAATACCTGTTTGGAGGCGTCAAAGCAATCTACACGTCTGATTTCAGAGTGATCTGTGTGCTTAACATGGTTCAGCTGCGTTTCTGAATCTTCACTGCACTAAAACCAATGGAAAATGCCTTTCAACATTACTTACAGATTGAGATATACATTTTTTTTTATTCTAAAATGTGACTCAAACCACAGTCTGTGCAGAGCATTTATGTAGTCTGAAACAGTACAGCTCCTCTAATTACTATTATTAGTATAATCACAATGTTTTACCTGCTTGTACTGGACTGAAGGAATAGGAGACCGATGACAGGAGAGAGTAGAGCATTCTGGGATAGTGTGAACTGTGAAAGCTTTTGAAGAAACAGCAGAAGAGCCTTTATCTGCCTGTGTCAGGAGAGCAAACATAATGTAGAACAAAAGAAACATAACAATAAATATTAAAACAATATTAAGTGTAGTTGATATTAAAATATTAGTTTTATATTAAATATTAATAACAATGTAATTAATAAATAAAATAAGGAATATTTTATTATAAAGAAATAAAATACTACTACTACTGTACTACTACTCCTACTACAAATATAATAGTTATTATTTATTGTTATTTGTTATTGCTATTAGTGTAGCTAATATTGAAATATTAATACAGTTTTAAATTAAATATTGTGATAAAAATAAATTAAATCAGTACTACTTTGAAATAGAATACAATTATAATAATATTTGTGTTTTAATAATATTTTATAATATTCTAATGGAATAATAAAAAATAAAAAAATCAGTTATGAATAATTAAAATAATCATATTGGTCAAAAACCATGAGGATCTCAGTCTCACTATAGGAGAGAATGAAAAAGAGAGAGAATGAAAAACAGAAAGAGTGAACAGAGGACTACATTCAGCAAAGTGGCCAACCGCAATGTGACTATTTTATGCGTTCCTGATTAGTTCTGCTGAAATGAAAGCGTGCAGACCAAACAATCTGTTCTGCATTTCTTCTGCCTCGGTTGATGCATTAAATAATTATACAAGTCAGGATGAAAAAGAAAAGGTCCCTCTAAATAAATCATGGAGAAAGACAGAGGTCACCAATGTTAGCAATAAGTCCTTGTTCCTCTGAAGTCCATTCAAGGGAAAATCCCCTGTGAGGTCAAGTAAGGACAAACAAACTTTGCAAAAACTCTAGAAGATAAAATGTCATAGATATTGAGGTTATTTTCTGACCTAAAACCAAAACACACCACACAGAGCTTGTGAAAACACAGTAAGCCAGCTGCTGAAGTTTTGTGAGCACACAGCAAGCAGGGCAGTGCCATGATGCTCTAGTATTATGGATGCAATCCAAAAATAAGTCTTTGCTTTTCACCTGAGGATGAAGTGGTTTGCCAGTGAACAGGCAGCTCAGTTGCTGAGCTCGCTCTTTAATGCTCTTTTTGTTGAACGGTCTAATAATTTTAGCCTGCACTTTTCTCTGCAAAGTATTCAATATTCAAAAGGCAAAAGAGACAGAAAGCATCACAAGAGCTAAAGGAAGTAAAACCATGACTGTCTGTAGCAGTAAAGGCCCCAATATACTCAGAAGAAAGTTCTTTTTCATTCTTCGTTTACGGGTAAAACGAAGTTTGAAATACGTGAGCAGTGGTATACGGTCATCGAACATCACTGATGAATGCAACGTTTATATGAATATGTAAATACCAGCTGCGCGTTTTCCTCTCAGTAACAAAATACACAAAAATGTATTAAAAGCATCTGATCACAGTAACATGGGTATGTTTGCATGAGCTGTGCAAATAAGTACTCACTTGAAGTCACGTGAAAGAAGGCGGAGCCTCAGCACACACCTACTATGACGGAACTGTCACGGACCAATGGTAGTACGAAGGTATTTTGCAGCCAGAGCAAATTTTTTTGGAATGCTTGCTTTGGCAATATGTTTCAAACTTCCAAAACGAACACACACACACAAATAAAAACCTTCGTTTTTAGAAATGACGTCCCATTAGTTCGTTCTTTCGATTTTGCTTTAAGAATATCGGGGCCTTAAGAAAACATTTTATTCAAAGTTTACAATAATCAATGTCAAATAATCATGCTTGGCATGCAATCTCAAAAGATATAGAGTCTGTCCTGTCCAGAGTAGTTAAAAAAAGAGAAATGACAGCATTAATATTCATATAAATTAGAATTTTATTTAACCTAAAAATTATGCAAAAAAGTAATTATTGTTGGAGTAATAATCTTATTTTTTATTTTAAAGGGGCCATGAAATGAGAAATCGAAATTCCCTTGATCTTTTGACATATGAGGTCATCGTACTATAAAAAAAATCCTGTAATTTTCAAAAAAAAACAAAAAAAAAAACAGCTAAACTCCACCTCTACAGATGATGATCAACACCTGCTTCGACATCACTGCCTGTTTAGCTCTGCTAACCGATTTGTGCATGTAGTGGGTAAATAACGAGAAAGACAATAGCAGGTCTACAAAGAAATTAAACAAAGATGGCCCCAAAAACAACAAGACGCTGTTCAGAGCCAAGCTGTAGAAAAACATTGCATTGTCTTCCTTCTGATCCCAACATTAAGAAAGAGTGGATGAAGTTTATTTTTAATGAAGTTCCAGACCACGTCAGTAAGAACTTGGTCCTTTGTTCACTTAATTTGTACTGCAGATTAGTTTACACACAATTCGACGCAGGATTTTCGGAAAGACAAACTAAAAAGACGATGCTGTGCTGACTATATTGAATCCGACAGTAATGTTGCACCACACAAGTGTGAGTAACTTTTCATTATGTGATCACTATTGCTTCTGTTATTAAAGATTGTTTGATATTAGGGGTGTGACGAGATCTAATGTGTCTCGCTAATACATGACGATATCCTCGCCCAGACCTTTCAAATATATTTGCATTACACTGGCCCATGATTTAAATATGAATCCTGCATGTTCTGCGTGTCTCTGTTAATGAATGGCTTAGAAGTGCGGTTTCGTTTATTACACAAATGGAAGCATGTGTGGTGCTCACAGTGATTTCAGCTTCTGTCATCTAACGAAATGAGGACGGAAACACAAGAACAACATCTGTTTTGAGAGTCACTTCATGAGCATTTTACCGTTTGATTTGAGTAAAACTAGCATCATATCACATACACAAAACTGTAAAGGTATTCACGGCAACACGTCAAAATAAACGTCTGGTACTTGTATTTTTCAGTAGAATGCACATAACCTATTACTTTTACTACTACTAAAATGAAACAAACGTTTTTTATTTTAGGATTAAATCACACAACATTTCAATGTTTTAGTTTTAATAGTAAATCCCCTTTTAAAAAAATTTTTTTTTCCTTAATTTTCAATAATTAAAAGAAATTATATTAATGTTTTAAACCTTCATTTGATAACCAGAAAAAAAAAAAAAAATGTATGAGATTACTGTGCGTTCACACCGCCGGCGTCGAGAGCATCAAAGTGGCTGATAGTCATTCATTTTCAATGTAAGCCGGTGTCGAACAGCGGCGCGGCGCGACTTGGCCGTTGAGAGCGTCGAAGAGAGTTGAAATCAAGGCAACTTTATGGTAATTCTTATTGCATTGGAAGTGTCCAACCCCTCCCTCAAATACCTCTTGGCTAAAGGATCTGATGTCATTCCTTTCACTTGAAAAATTGAAATATTTTACTCGGGGCTCAATTGATACATTTTATAAAATTTGGAACCCTATTCTAAATCTTTATGAAGCGATGTTCTCTCTAGATTCTGACTAATTTTATAAATCATGGGTATGTAAACATTGAACCGATTTTTGATCCAGTATATGTGTGCACTTTTTTGGATGCATATCTGTATGTACATGTATTTCTTTCTCCTTTTTTATTATGTGCATCTTTAGTATAATTGTATACAAAGACTGTTGATATTTTCTATTCCTCCTGGGGGGTGGGGGGTGGCTACGTTGAAATGTGTAAAAAGGAAAAAGTGCAGACAATGTTTTCTCTTTTATGACTGTTTGTTTTTTATTTTGTCTGTATAAAAAAAAAACTTTAAAAAACTTTATGGTAATGATCTATGACGTGGTTGGGCAGCAACCAATCAGAACGTAGAAGTCCACCACTTGAGAGGATTCCAGAGAACGGCAGAACGCAGCTCCCAGTCCGACCACATTAGTTCCCAAGCACAATGGAGGACAGGTTGATTATTGCTGTTTCGCGTTTGCAATAATCTATGATGTGTCCCTGTTTGTGTACAGGGACATAAAAAATAAATTAAAAGTGATACGTGGACCAAGGTGTCTGAGATTGTTCATTTTCCTGGTGAGTTGCTGATGTGCAGTAACGTTATAGGAATAATAATCTAATGATATAATAAATAATAGTACTGTAGTCCCAGTTTACTTTTAAACAAATTTCCCTGATTATAATTACATTAAGTAATGTTTATACTTGATCAGTTTATACTTGAATCAGTATTACATTCAGTGAAATAAATAAATAATTCTACTCCCCATGAATAAAGCACCTGATGCTGTCGGGAGCTAACCAATTATGTGAGATTCAGCTTGAAAGGAGTAACAGCACAAAGAAGTTGCGATTGTAAAGCCTGTGTTATACTTTCCGGATGAGCAATCCGGACACTTTCATGGCCAGCGCGGACACAGACTTCAATTTATACTTCTGAATGTGCAGGCTGATGGTTCGCTCTGCAACAAACATGTTAAACAATTGCCCAGAATTATTGCACATCTGACTGTCTTTATACTAATTTATTGACGGATTGCACTGGTTCGAGTAGCAATGAGCTTCTTCACACTGTCTGCACATGTGCAATTGTGCTTTTGAAGCCTACTGACCATGCGCACCTGTCCGTGCGGTCGTCTGCTCAGGGCCTTGGCACACACTCTCCGATGACGATTTTTACGTCATGCCTACCTAGCGGTCCATAGCGGACGCGGAAAGTTTAACAGAGGCTGAAGATGCAGTCTGTAGATGCGCACGGGAGCATGACCTGGTGCGCGACATTGCAGAAAATGTGTGGTCACAAATGTAGCCTGTGTTGATCCAAATATGGAAAGCGCTTTCGAATTTAATGAGGTTCTCTTCAGAAATGTTTAGCCACATTTCTTCAATTAAGGATTGCTACGTAGTATATGGTGTTATTTGCCTGAACTTCTTCAAGTGAGTTGCGGGGCAAACCGAAAATCCAGCACTTCTCCTTCACTACTGATACTGCGACTATTCTTGTTTGTACATGGTAATTCGCTGGCATTTTTCAAATTTCTTTTTTTCTCCCTTAAAAACAAATTTGTCCATTCTGATGCTTAATTTTACCTTAACTAATGGCTGTTGATGACTATTTGAATTGAATTCTGCCAAAGTGCACGCTTGTATGTGTTCGTTAAATGCGTAATGTTATGTGAGTAGGTCTGCTCATGTCTGAAAATAATATATGAAAAACAAACTAATTTCACATAAAAACATTAGGATATCGCTTATATTTCATTAGTAGCCTAAATCTTTTTATGTAAAAAATAAAATAAATTGTAAAACTGAAAGTTTTATTTTTTAAATTTATTTATTTTTATTCAGCATATGACGGGCCACATGCGGCCCGTGTGCCGCGGGTTGAGAACCACTATACTTGATTATATTTACTTAAGTAGAATTTTCAATGCAAGACTTTTACTTGCATGAGAGTATTTTTACAGTGCTTTATACATTATTAGGTAAAGGATCTTAATATTTGTCGACAACAATATTTAATGAGGTTAACTTATAACGTCACCCTCCTTGCGGTTAGTCTTGTTTGCTTTGCGGCCGCTTTAAATACAAAATAAGCATTCGATCTACATCAGAGCGCCTGAGCGCTCACGAATCTTTCTGCAGCGTCGTGAGCAGAGCGGCAAGAGGGATTTTTGACGATCTCGATGCCGGCGGTGTGAACGCAGTTACTTGAATAAATTAAGTTGTTTATACATTCAAATAACATGCTAAAACACAGAATTTGGAAGCAATAAAAAATATAAATAATATGGTGAGAAAAATAAAACCTTTCATAGGGTCCTATACACTTAATTTTTGTTCAACTTAATAATTTGATGTGAAAATGTATACATTTCATGATTTTAATTAAATTATGAAATTATTAAATACAAATTTTTCCTATATATTTCATCATTGAGGATTTCTTAAAAAAAAAAAAAAAGTCTAAAAATCCTCTTGTTCTTGTGAACCCAGTCCCGTGTCTGGTCTTGTGTGATAAGTGTCTCGTCACACCCCTATTTGATATGTACCGAGTATTTATGCGTTTTTAACCTAAATCACAGCAGTGTCTATATGTAGGATGTAGGCTGTCAATCACACACAGTTAGCTAATCATAGCAGTGGGCGTTTACTTTCGTGTTTACAATCCTCCACGCCTATTCAAACAGAGCTTTCTGATGAGGGGGCTCGAAACAGGACGGAAAATAGCACATTACTTGTGAATCGTGAGTTTTTTTTTATTTAAAAATCTTGATAAGTCTGCCATAGCAAACAGTGCAAATGAATAAAAATGGCTGTTCATGACCTCTTCAAAATTTATTTTATGTATTGTCCAGAAAACATTAGAAGCAATTATTTAGAGTGCATGCAAAACACATGCTGAGAATGTTATTCTTTTTCTTTGTTACTATGCTGTTGCTGAGGTGTTTAAGATTGTCCTATTTTAGAAATGTAATGAGTTTGATTTATGCATCACACCATTCACCTGGCTGATTTCCTCTTCCAGCTTCTGTTGGCACTGAAACATGGTGCTCAGGGCTGGCGTGAAGGATGGGACTGAATCTGAGGGGTCTGCCATCAGTGAATCCAACTGAAGCACTTTGAAGGGAATATGAGGAGATCTGGGACAGGACTCACTGCTTTGATAACTTGAGGGAATTTCAGTAAGCTGGGGACTATGGTGAATGCCAGTGTTTTTGTGGTTGGACTGCATTTCTTTGTGGCCGTGACTGGACAGGATTTGTAAACGGTGGTCAGAACGATGGGTCTCATTCCTCATGTGAGATTCCAGCAGTCTAAGATAAGGAGAAGGCTGAAAGAAAATTTAACTTCATTTTTTAATAAATAATCTTAAGTCTATAAAATAGCCTTAAATAGTCTTAAAAAGAAAGTGTCTAAATTCAAACTTGACTGTCACGTTAGTAGTGGACACATATGCTGGAATCAATACACTGCATGAGATTGTGGGTGATGTGTAATGACAAATCTAGAACATACTACGGAGCATACCTGCCGTTTTGGTTTGGGAGGTGGAGGAGGAAGGGGTGTGGGCTGGCTCTTAGGTTTGGCAAACTGTGGGTTTTCTGTCATGTCCAGAGATACGGGTTTGTCAGTCTCCGATTCAGACTAGTTTTGGTAACATTGCACCCGGGGAGATAGAAAGAAAACGAAGATGCAGAAAGAATCAGGACGGAAAGAAAGAGAAAATCAGAGGAAAGCTAGAAAAGCCAGGGAAAAAGGAAAGTAAATGTAAGAGCAGAACAACTGTATGAAAAAGCATTAAATGCTTAAAAGCACACACTGGCTTATAATCAACAACTCGACAGCACTTCATTAACTATTCATATTCAGTCAGAGTATTAACACTCCACGAGTGACCTACATCCTTTAAGCCTATAATTGAACAGCCAGACCATTTAATGACCACTGCTAATCTCAAAAAGGAAAGCTTGCAGAAAAAAAACAGCAGGAGGACTGTGAAAATAAATAAATAAAAATTCACAATTACACTGGAACTAAATTACAACTAAAGACAAAAGATTCATTCTTCTGATTTTAACTTTTTTTCCTGTAAATAATACTATACATACTTCTCCGTTTCAACCTACATAAAATGTGTGCCCGGAACAATAGAAATGTTATTTTGTTTTTATTGACTGGTTCATGTGGTTAGTTTAGGCTAATCTTAGTTTTCTAAAATTGACTAGCAAAACATTTGTAATTTTAAGTGTTACCAGTTAGTCACTGGTTACACTTTACAATAAAATTTAACTCAATAACATTTAATAAACTACATTTTAATATACTTTATAATTACACTACTGTTCATATGTTTAATTTATTATTTGATTATTATGAAGGTTTATGTAATCTATAAATATACAACTGTTATTCATGTAAACTCATAATAAATTAATATAATGGTAATTTATACCTGAATTATATAATAAAAAAAATTGTATACTTAGAAATAACATTAATCTAGATTAATGCTGGAAAAGAAAATTGTAGTTAATTCATTATACTTAATGTAATAACCATTGTTAACGAAGTCAACCTATTTCTACCAACAAACCACCAAAAATAAAATTCACACTCACAGTCACAGCATTAATCTTACACTTTCTTCTTTGACAAACAAAAATCATGTTTTGAAATGCACTGTCATGCATCCAAATCGAAATATTCTGCATCTGATGAAGCAGAGGATTTACTTTCACTGCACAAAGACTGGTATTCATTCAGGATTACAGACACGGTTCAGGATCTGGATTAGATCAGAGATCCCTGCTGCTCGTTCTACTGACTCCAGAGTATCAGTACCACATGAGCAGTTTACAGACTATGTTTCTGAAACACTAAAAACACCAACTACAAGACACAAAGAGGCTCAATATACATCCTTTTATCTTTTCAGGAGCTAAAGCTTTAGGGGATTGTAAGGATCATCGATGTAGTAATGTCTCCTGATGGACACTAGCTGCTTTCAAAAAAAAGAAGAAGAAAAAAAGAAAAGAGAAGTGGAGCTGTACCTGTTTGCGCACTCCACAGCTTGGTGCATTCTCCTCAAACCTGGCCAGCAGTTGAGTCGCCATGGAGCGCACCTTATTTTCCTTCTGTTCCTCTCTCTCACCTACAGGGGGAGCACTCTGATTGGGCATTAGCTGAGGAAAGAAATGGATCAATTAGAGAAAGCAATGCAATAAACAGTGGATGTTTAGAAAAGAGAGGTTAACATACCTCCTCCAGATGACTCTTGGCCTTCTTCCTCTTTTTGTTGTCATTGTCTTCCAACTTTTTATCAACCTTGGGATACAGAAGTGGTAGTGTTTTACATTAATAGGTTTAGCTGTTGGCTCAGTTTATATTAGTTAAATAAATAGGACAAAAATGCTACCTTTGGGATTCTCTTCCGAGGCAGTGCTTGATTTATCGAGTTGTAAAGAGAGTTTGTGGTCTTTGATGAATAGTCTTCATTATTTGCATCAGTCTCTTTGGGTACACCTGCAAACATAACACAAAACTATTGTTTTGAATCATACTCTGTTGTGCAAATGAACAGGAAATATAATAATTCTTTATATTATAAATTAAACATTAATTACATATATTAAAAAAAATGTATAATAATAGTAGTAGTAGTAATAATTCGAATGTAATATATGAAATATATAATACAACCCGAATTCCGGAAAAGTTGGGACGTTTTTTAAATTTTAATAAAATGAAAACTAAAGGAATTTCAAATCACATGAGCCAATATTTTATTCACAATAGAACATAGATAATGTAGCAAATGTTTAAACTGAGAAATTTTACACTTTTATCCACTTAATTAGCTCATTTAAAATTTAATGCCTGCTACAGGTCTCAAAAAAGTTGGCACGGGGGCAACAAATGGCTAAAAAAGCAAGCAGTTTTGAAAAGATTCAGCTGGGAGAACATCTAGTGATTAATTAAGTTAATTGATATCAGGTCTGTAACATGATTAGCTATAAAAGCTTTGTCTTAGAGAAGCAGAGTCTCTCAGAAGTAAAGATGGGCAGAGGCTCTCCAATCTGTGAAAGACTGCGTAAAAAAATTGTGGAAAACTTTAAAAACAATGTTCCTCAACGTCAAATTGCAAAGGCTTTGCAAATCTCATCATCAACAGTGCATAACATCATCAAAAGATTCAGAGAAACTGGAGAAATCTCTGTGCATAAGGGACAAGGCCGGAGACCTTTATTGGATGCCCGTGGTCTTCGGGCTCTCAGACGATACTGCATCACTCATCGGCATGATTGTGTCAATGACATTACTAAATGAGCCCAGGAATACTTTCAGAAACCACTGTCGGTAAACACAATCCGCCGTGCCATCAGCAGATGCCAACTAAAGCTCTATCATGCAAAAAGGAAGCCATATGTGAACATGGTCCAGAAGCGCCGTCGTGTCCTGTGGGCCAAGGCTCATTTAAAATGGACTATTTCAAAGTGGAATAGTGTTTTATGGTCAGACGAGTCCAAATTTGACATTCTTGTTGGAAATCACGGACGGCGTGTCCTCCGGGCTAAAGAGGAGGGAGACCTTCCAGCATGTTATCAGCGTTCAGTTCAAAAGCCAGCATCTCTGATGGTATGGGGGTGCATAAGTGCATACGGTATGGGCAGCTTGCATGTTTTGGAAGGCTCTGTGAATGCTGAAAGGTATATAAAGGTTTTAGAGCAACATATGCTTCCCTCCAAACAACGTCTATTTCAGGGAAGGCCTTGTTTATTTCAGCAGGACAATGCAAAACCACATACTGCAGCTATAACAACAGCATGGCTTCGTCGTAGAAGAGTCCGGGTGCTAACCTGGCCTGCCTGCAGTCCAGATCTTTCACCTATAGAGAACATTTGGCGCATCATTAAACGAAAAATACGTCAAAGACGACCACGAACTCTTCAGCAGCTGGAAATCTATATAAGGCAAGAATGGGACCAAATTCCAACAGCAAAACTCCAGCAACTCATAGCCTCAATGCCCAGACGTCTTCAAACTGTTTTGAAAAGAAAAGGAGATGCTACACCATGGTAAACATGCCCCGTCCCAACTATTTTGAGACCTGTAGCAGAAATCTAAATTGAAATGAGCTCATTTTGTGCATAAAATTGTAAACTTTCTCAGTTTAAACATTTGCTATGTTATCTATGTTCTATTGTGAATAAAATATTGGCTCATGTGATTTGAAAGTCTTTTAGTTTTCATTTTATTAAAATTTAAAAAACGTCCCAACTTTTCCGGAATTCGG